>NW_026713065.1:0-95050 GCF_030625045.1 Achroia grisella
TTTTTATACTTTGTTCGAACACGTATTGCTAAGGTTAACGCTACTATAACCCATTTATTGTGAACAGCACCTAGTTATGTCGTCGATTAGTTGGGGAAAAGCAATTTCCAACTGAATCTACAGCGTGCTAAGTTTCCTTTAGCGTGATATAAATTCCTGATCTTACGTAAATTTTACAGATAATTCTGTGCGAAAATACATTGGTTTTGTTATCAGTTCATACCAATTTAAGTAGTCGTCAAGAAATGTAAATTTTCATGAAGGTTTTTTTTATCAGCAGCACATCAACAGACGGTCCACCTGGTGAAAAGTGGTAACTGCGTCGCATCGTCATAAATAGCTATATTCATCACATAATATTCTATGCCATGGTACTCATTGTTGCCAATTCTAGTTATTATGAGTACGTACCCCTAATTATAAAGTTTTTCAATCGTGCCAGGTCCAGGTTAAATTACATTAATCTTTTATAGGCATATTTTAATATGCTAAGAAATATGAAGTAATTTCTTAAATGATCTAGTAACAAAAGTGTAGTATGTTCAATAAAAGTCTTCTGTCTAAGAAGTGAAGGTTACTAGTCCTCGGAGTTGAAACCGGAACAAAGAATTTGCCCCGAGGTCCCAACCCCGAGTGAAGATAATCCTTGGCTCCTCATAGCTTTGCAGGCGACAGAGTTATATGTAATCCTAAGTACGAAACGAATAACAATATTTTTATATGATTTAAATATGAATAACGAAAATGTTATCTATATTTTTAAAAATCTAAGCTATCATGATTAAATTAAAAAACACCATTGAAACGAAACATTTCATATTTTACGTTGTATTATTTTTGTTTTATGACTCAAATGGTGAAGGATTGTCGGGCCACCTAGGTGGCAGAAAGCAACCATCGCTTCGCCTATATAACTATATGTATATAGGCGAAGGTAGTATTTATGCGAATAGTACTTTGGACATTACGTTATAATTAGACGTCCGTGTGTCCACTCGCCGTTGCCATGCCAGAAGACAGATATCATACCTCCCATATACTTTAATTTCACTCCCTAATCTGCACCCTACAACTGAAACATTGTTACAAAGCCGGATGCTTGGCGTACAAAATAGGTGAGCTGTAGGTATTCATACAGACGACTTTGTACAAAGTCTGCCACGAGCATGGTACAAATGATGAATATAGAAAATTCATAATTCCTAAAATTGTAAGGCACAAAATAATGAAATACTCATATATTTTAACATAATACATCTCATCTGAAAGCTTACCTTTGACCTTTTAGGTACGAAACTCCGAAATATATGATCATTCTTACAACATTTCATCTCAAAAATAAATTACCACATAAGAAGGTATTGTATAAAACAACAAGCTATATGGAACTCCATAAACATGAGTTTAGCTCCAACGCGATAAGCGATGGCGAGCGTTATGCGTCCACGCTTTTATAGGGCTGTTACTACTTCTTAGAAATTAGGTAGTAATTTTATTTAGAGGCTTCTGTATGTACTCTTGTTTGACAAGTATCCCCATAAACTTCATTACTATTCAAATATTTTTATTCAGTAGTGAATTAATCTAATTTACATAAATCAATATTTAAGATTCTTTGCATTCTACATCATGCGTTGATATACTGTTGCATCAATTCTATTAAAACTTTGTCATTTTACGATATTCTGATAAGAATCGATTATGACATTCTAATATATTTCTCTGTCTTTAAGGTGTCAATTTTAAGGCACTAATAACAATAATTTGTAGTATTAAGCAATCACACAACAACCTACCTGATGGAAAATAGTAGCACTCCAGGTTTCATAGTATACATTTATTATGTGTTGCTCGCTATCATTTTTTTATGTAAAATTGTAACCGAATCGTGGCAACCCTAGCGCAAATGGCAGTTGTCGATACAATGTCTACGCGTAGTTTACTTGAGATCGTGCTCTCCCCTACCTTGTCGGGTATAAATCAGTTAGTAGTGGACAAGCCCAAGTCATCCAAGACGACCGCCGAATTAAATGGAAGACGAGAATTATCGCCCAGGCTTTCACTTTATATTAAACTCGACCAAATATTTCGTTGTCTACATTGTCTAGTTTGGTCATAGCTTATATATTCTATACGGTTCATGATTTTATGACTTTATTTTTCTCTCGTTTTGTGTTCTCTCGTTTTTCGATTTGTGTTCGTATTACAGATTTATCAATAGTAAGGTAAATAAAAATTGTAATCAATTGAAGTTATTTATAACTTTCTTCTTATTAACCAGGGTAGACCTGTATTTTGTCTTGTCCATAGAACATTCTTTGTTCTGTAATCTCACCTACATATTTTAGCCGTTATGCAGCTTTGATTGTAAACTTTGTTTCGGTTGAAGGGTGAAGATTAGACGATGCAATTACAGAGTACGAGACATAACATGAGTGGTGATACCACTCATGGCGATGACGTAATCTCATGTATATATGCGACGGTTACCGCTTACTATCAACAGGATCGTCAGCATATTTAGCATTCCACATACGTAATAAAATAAAAACTAAACTGATAATGACTAATTAGAGTCTTATAAACTACTTTTTTCGTTGACTACGACATATGGAATTAGTTCATTCCTAATATATAATTAAACACTCTAAAGAAGTACAAAACAGAATAAGAATTAATCGTCAGTACTACAGAAGTTCCAAAAACTTACCTTGTCTATTTCGATTGCAGCGTGAATCACAAATTTCGTATTCTAACGTTTTCTAGAATAATCGGACTTCAATACTAAACAAGCACGCTCTGCTGAGTATTAGTTCTGTATTCAAGTTTATTAACAAATTGTTCGAATTTATAACTGTTTGCATAGGCAATAAAAATAGGTGCTAAACATGACATGTATTCACTTACGAGTATTATATTCAAAATTAAAAGAAATACTAATGTATCTGTGATGTTACCAAATTAGTTGTCACCCGCGAAATATACTTTAATAAAATGTATTTTATTTCTTATTCATGTTTTTGTTTCCTTTGATTTAGATTCTAAACAAACAAAACTACATAATACCTGTCTGTCAATTTCAACCTTGATATTGGCAAGTTACCCCTTATGTAGTCATAGATAAAACAAAATATTCTGATCGTCTTTGTAATACACGTCAATTTCTTGAAAAGGCATGTAACAGACGAACGTACCTACAAATTATAATATTGGTATGAATATATATTACAAAGGACAAAATGTAACATATATTACATTTACAATATTTACAGTAACATAAATAATATTATCTGTTTTTAATTAATAATACCAATATTAGGTATAACAAATATAACTCTAAAATATAGTTACATTGTCGTATCTTTTCTTTACAGCGTGTTTATTTTGAGGCTACGAGTATCTACGGAATCGGGCAGAATGGAGCTCGTGACAGATGGTTTGTATCGACCACAAAGCCATCGTGAATTACTCAACCAGCATTTCGGCGCCGCAATATTGCCAGTCCAATCCTCCATCCACTACATCTCCACCTAAATATTAACTGAACATATCTAAATATATATTAGTCTTGAGATTTAGCAAATACTGTACAAATTGATTAATATAATTTATTTAGGAACCGCCATATATTATATTGATTGTAGAGTAATGACATCATTATTCAAATCTCCCACTTTTAAAACAGGATGGATGTGTTTTTATTTGAAGAATATCAATATAGTTTTATATTTAAATCTCAAGTAAATTAGTAAAGTTGTGTATAAAAGAGCTACCACAAAACTCAACAGTAGAGATGACGGTTTTGGTTGTGGGGCAAACCTACGAAACAGTTAGTTCCAGATAAAAAAACATTCTTATTTTGATTTGATTCATTTTCATGGCTTTTATAAATCTCAACGAATCAGTTTCTATAATAAAGGATTCACAATTTTAAAATTCACAAATATTTTTAGTACATTTTTTATAATTTAACGAAATTATGTAATTATTAATTTAACGATGACAACAACAAAATTTAATTTGTAGTAAAAATGCATGCGATTTCTAACTAACAGTGAATACTTAAACTTGTTATTCTACATCTGTATTTAGAAAAATAGCAGTATAAGTTCGTTTTAAGTAGCTGTCATTACTTTACAAATAAGTTCGCATCCATTTCACAATGGGCAGCACTGTTGTTCAAGAAAGGCTTTATCGCATTTGTTAATTGCTTTATTAATACTTAAATCGCGAAACAAAGCATTGTCGTTTATCAACGATAATTTATAGAAGTATACTTTGGTACGCATCAAACTGCATGAGGTCGAACGTTTAGCAAAATTTGATTTATTCGCCAAAATCGCCAATGAACTGAATATTGGCAAAGATTAAATAATAATACGTAACAGATGTAGAGTTTCTTTTCTTGCTATTGAGTTACTTCAGTTTGTTTATTCTTCATGTAAGTTAATTATATCTATTGGATAGTTCAGTGAACTAGAACTCGAATCGTTTTGACAAAGAAGTTAGACTTGATGTATCTAATATACGCAATATTTAATCATTTCCACGTTCAGTTTAAAATTATTATTGTAATATGCACTTTAATCAGCTCTTAATTGTAATTACGGAATAAAAAATATTCAGTAAATAAAATAACTTACCTTTAAACGTAAACAGAATTATGTAGTATAAGACAAATATGGCAGTAACTTCCTAAATATTCAAGAATCATATAATCTTAGATTAGAAAATGTATAAGGATAATTGAAATGTTTCTGCCTATTACTTCTGATTAAACGTTTAAGAGCTAAAGCGAATATCTATATTTTTTGCTATATAATCTATGTTTTTAAATCATAAATCACTTGCGCGACCAACTTTGCCATTCGTTGTTGTGAAATTGCCTACAGAGATAATGTTCGGGGCGTTTCGATTCACTACAACTGGGCAATAAGTTTTAGTACTACAATGAATTTATGTGGTACCTAAAGTGCTTTACTAATTTAATTTTAACTTTTATTCACATCAAATCTATTACCAACATCGATATTTATTATTGGAATTATTTTATATTTCATTAAAATAATTTACACCGATTTTGAAATACTTTTCCATATCCGACCCGTTATCATTACAAAATTAAACTTACGGTGATAGCTACGTTGTATTCAAAGTACACTTAACAAAATGTGGACAATAGTGGACATGACAAGTCTAGCGCTCATCACACCATCGACAGACAATGTGATGTTGTGTTTTGTGAAAAATCTTTTTTAACGTGATAAAATATTAAAAATTGAACAAAGCTCTTCCCAGTATTATCACAGTATTATGTTGAAATATCTAATGTAATAACTTCCTACGAAGAGCTCTTAAAATGGGGAGTATAAACAAACAAAGCTGAAATATGCATCTTTGAAATAAGAAAACAAATAATAAGTGCAGACAGACGTACATATATACCTACTCGTTGAGGGTTGTCACACAACACTATTTATGTTATTTAGTAAACAGTACATTATACGTACAATTTTTATAAAATACTAGAATAATGTACTTAACCAAAATCTATGAAATTTTATTTAAGACTTGTTACGATATGACGGCAGATAAGTATCAGTGGAAAAAGATGATATGCAGCGTCGACCCAAAATAATAATGGGATAAAGCCATGATGAGTTGTTTCCCGTGACTTCGTCTGCTTTTTTGAGTAAAAACATAGCCTACATCCGTCCTTGTGATACAAATCTATCTTCATGTCAAATTTCATTAGGAACCATTCAGCCGTTCCATCATCAATGAATAAACAGACATAAACACTACGGCTTTGTTAATAATATAAACAAATTAAATATTTTTACATACTTTAAAATAAAAATACCTAACGAAATAATACATATTATAAGAGCGAAAGTATACCAGCTTATTATTTGAGTTTATTGCCAGTTCTTCTTACCTTGCATGCACGGTAAAATAAAATATAATACAAAATTTATTTTACATAAGTTGCTAAAATAATCTACATGAATTAATGCTTTTCTGTTTGAATTTCTGGTTTAATACTACTTTAATCCAATATGTGTTTCTACACATGGCAACCCTAATGCTACCAGTTCATTTCAATATCGCTTCAGCGAGACTATCCACGTAGGTATATCTAGCTCCCATATATTCTGTGACTGGATCCACATTTGCGATATAAATTCTTTGAAAACTTTGAAGTCTAGTAGATTTTATATAGGGAAATTTTATTGTATGGCAAATGCAATGTCTATTCTAAAATGCACATGCCTTTGTATATTATTGTTATTACAAGTTTACATTATGTATTTTATCATTTTTTGTTAAACCATAAATAGTTTAACATTCAACAGGAATCGAACTTACGACCATCGAAAGTAAGGCGGTGTACTTAAACGCTAGACCACCGAGGCCGTCATATTTGACATTATACTAATACTATATGTACTATTGTCAATAGTATGGCAGTAATTAAAAAGGGACATAAAAGGTATCAAAAAATTAAATTTATAACACAGAATAAATATTCTACGTCCTAGTGGTGCCTTTAAATCATCCAAAATGCAACATTGGTATTACATATGATATTGAATGAGAACACAGAACTCTGTATATGAAACTTAATGACAGCCCGCAGGACTGCTCATTGTACACAATGAAGGCTACATTTCTCTATACAGAGCATATTGAGCGCATTGCAGTACATATTGTAATTGCAAATTGGACTCATTTGAGCCATTGCACATACATGTAGATCTGAGACTATTAAGTAGCCAGTCAAGCTCCTCCCAAAATCTTCCTAGTATCTTTACTGGCTTCTCAGAGTAACATAACAGTTCCGAGGGTTTATATAAGTTGGGAAGCCATGACGACACACTCGGGAGTGGGCTTTTCTTCGGCATACTATATATTATACATACTCCTGCTATGGGTATATTATAGACAGTACAGTTAATTATTAGTCTATAATAATATAGACATTTATTTCTGTACGTGAAATGATTACCTGATGGTAAGTTGTTAAGTAACGTGGTAAAAATGGTATTATTTTCTTTTTCATAAATACGACAAATAAATAGTTACTATCCCAATTATTATTAGAAATATATAATATTAATCGTATGAAATAGATTAAGAGACAACCAATTAATATGATTATTAATAATATGAGTCCTACCAATAAAACTTATAGAGAAAAAATGCAATTATTTCTCTTTTCATCGGCACCGAAAATATAATTCCCGATTGTAACTTCGAGACCAGTTATTATTTCAAATTAATCAAAATAATTGCATCTACTCGGTTAATAAATAACACCCAATTTACGAAGTAGAGCACCCCAGCACGTATTATTTATATCTCACATTACTGTCGCCATTGGGTCTACTGTAAGTCTTATCTTATCTATAGTGATACTAGCCGCTACCCGCGACTTTATCCTGTTTTTTTTTTCATTTAGTTTGGCTATGTCATATTGATAAAGTCTTCAGAACTCATTAGCATCATTTTATCGTAAATAGGTATCTTTTTATTATTTTTTTTTAATAAAAGGGTTTTGGGCTTTGTCAGTTGCACATGTAGCACTGCGACCTGCATAGATCTATTGTGCTCGCCCTTATATTAATATTATTAAGTTAGCTACTTAGACCTGTCAGGGACAAGAATTGAATGATATTCTTGGGAGTGATGGTTTTTATCTATTTGGGGCATTACCAAAAAAATTGTTAAATTATAAATATGACAAAGTACAAAAGTATAGTGTACATTATAAAATTTCAAGAACAATATTTCCCTATAAAACTGTCTAAATAAAGCTTATGAGTACAAGTGGGTCATTATGGGGTCCCACCTTCAAATTAAGGTAAATAAATAAAGCTGTTAGCCTTTTTTGTACCTGTTCTTGGCATTTACTGTGGAGATATATGAACTAGATATGACTTTGTATGGAATACGAAACAAACTGACAAATTATCTGATGAAAATTAATATCTACACCTAAATCATCAAGAATGGTAATGGTAAATACTCCAATGTGGCTTGCGCCTGATGGTAAGTGATTACCACCGCTCATGAGCACCCGGAACACCAGGGGAATTGCAAGTGCGTTGCAATCAATATTTATGTACATACTCGTATATACATATATTAAATATATATATGTATATAAATATTTTTATTTTGAAAAGTATGTATAAATCGGTACAGTAAAACATTATTCCTCTTTATACTATTCTATATATATAAATATATACAAATACCTTTTCCAGTTACGTTCTAAGTCCACCTCTGACCGTTCCGCCATAGTCGTAAATCCTCGTAATTGGAGGAAACGCGTCCCGTCGCCCCACGCCAGGTGAACTGGCATCATATGGTACTAAGAACTACTAGTTTTACCCGCTACTTCGACTGCGTGACCGGGATATATTGACTGCAATATATCTTGCGGTCACGCGGACGAAATTGCAGGGATAAAAAGCAACGTATCTTCCCCATATGTATATATATCGTACAGATAGATATATCTGTATGTGTGTCTATTTATTATTTATTTCGCGCTTAAATAATATCGTTAATTTTTTCAGAAAAATACATATATACTTATTTTATTTCAGGAATTTGGCCCGCCAATAGTACAATAAAAAAATAATATGTACATAAATATACACCCCGTATAAGTTAATCTAGATTTTCTCTAAGAGATTTCTTTAAGCGATAAGGACGTCTTTTCTTTAGCATTTATATAAAGTTTCCTTGTTGGCAATAATCGCTTTAGTATAATTATTAATTCAAACAATTTGGTAATACCCATATTATAATATTATTATTTAGAATTATTTATATTATAGAAATTAACACATTATAACTTCCATTTCTCATTACCCATTTACAGACGTAAAAAAAATGCCAGATAGCGAGCTACATCATTATCTATTGTTAAGTGTATTTTTCCGTGATAAACACACAAACAAAGGGAATAACATAAGAAAAGAACCTTCGGGAACAATAATTAACTTGAACGAATACCTAAATACACGTTTACCTGTAATTATGTTTTTGTAATGGGAAATTAGGTGAAGTATTAACCAATAAAACGTATTAGCTTTTATCTTAATATACCTTCGCGACTGTTATTACACAGGGGGTAGTCGGAGACATTGCGGACTGTAACCTCTCAATAACAGATATGTCCACATTATGCTCTGTATCTCAGCTAATCTGGTTTGTTTCCATCATCTGAGAGTACATATAGTTTACTGCAGGATCCAAATTTATGATCATTGGGCAGTTAACCACTAAGTCATAAAACCATCTTGTTCTGTTAAGAATAACTTCAACTTGCGATTACGCACTCGTGTTAAGAAGAACGAGAATTTTAAACCGCTGATTTTGGTATAAGTCTTATTTTTCTTAAAACAAAACAAAATAGGAGGGTGGAAATTTTCTATCCTGCAATCTCGCCCATTGTAGACAATATTCCGACGATAAAAGCGGTTTAAAAGAAAAACTGTTAAAAGAATCAGCAAAATCCTAACGATAAACAGAAAGGAAACGTCTTAAGAGATATTTATCGGTAAAATATTCCTCAACGAACCACTGGGTTCGGTTTATAGGCCTGGAGACTGAACTCAAACCAAAGTTTTAATGTATCCATATTATAATGTTTTATTTAAACCACCGTTTTAAGTGCATTACATAGAAATAAGCATTATTATTGGAAAATTATCTCTATCCGTCTGTTAGTATAGTATAGTTAGTTTTTCACGATCAGAATGAAATTTTAATTAAAAATAGCAGTCAAAGTCGCGTATTTAAGTTGATTAATAGATTCCGTAATTTATTTTAATATAACAATAGATAAACATGGATTCTTGATCAATTTTCACGTTAAATTCAAATTAACCGTTAAGTTGTGAACAGACACACTTTCGAATTTATAATATTAGTAATTTAAGTATTTTCCAATGATAAGATAAAGAAAACGTAAAATTTACAGTAATAGTTGTACCCATCGAAGTATCTGTACTTAAACTTTTTATTGGAAATATTTCTAAGATTGCGTTCTATGAAGTCGTTATGAAGAAAACTGCGGGATCTCTTAACCTCACTTGAAATACGTAATTTATTATTGCATGTGGATATATAAAATTTTATTGCTCCAGTTTGTGAGTATAAATCTTCTGATAGTAGAAACTACATTTCATAATATAGATCAATTTATTGCTATGACTTAAGACTGAGCCCTATTAAGGTTTGATTCTAATTTCAGACAAACAATATGAAAGTATAGAGATAAATTTCTTTAATAATGTATTATCATGATTTATAACATAATAAATAGTCAATTTTGTTTATACAAATAAGACTAATGTTACAAATAAGAATGTGTGTCTAAATATGTGTAAAATATTAGTGAAATTAAAAGAAAATTAAAATATGTCATGAACTCGAACATATACCATATTTTATCTTAAGAATTAGTACTTAATATATTAGTTAATACATAACAAATATGATGCATATTAGTAATTATTTAATAGACAACAAAATCCAAAATTACGTTTCTTTTAAAAAATCTGTAACTAACAATAGAAAATAATGTGATGTAAAATAATTGATACCGACCTTAATATTTTATTTATTTTAAAGACTTTATTAATCAAATAACACTAGTACCAATTGTATTAAGAATTTGGTACTATCTAGTATCAAATTATTAATAAAAATTTTTCGTTATCAGTCAAACTTGAGAATAAACAGTAAAACTCTAAAGTAGTAACTTTTTAGTTTGACTATTTATTCTAAAATTCCAAATGAAATTGTATTAAGTAGACAAAAAAAATATAGTTAAAAATAGACATTTGTTTATACCTAATACAAAACTTAGAATAACGTCAGTGTATATTATATACTAAAAAGGTAAGTCATCTCCAAGTCTACAGAGCTCATAAAATTGAAAAGGAGGAATGCGCTTTGTTTTCCACTGCCGACAATCTAGCGTGTACCAAGAAGCTTTACATAATGAGATATCTTTGTGGACTGTATAGCGTTAGAAATAAGGGGTTCATTGCGAATTTGTAGGGAGGTTGAGGTTTTTATATGCCCATTTGTACGCACATGACAGCCCCTGAAGTTTAACAGTTAAAGCATGTTGCGTATATATAGTTGCAAGTTCTATTCTGGCTTCAAAAATATATATAAATTGAGGTTTCTTTTAACACATAGTAATTTTGATATCAGTTCAGTATTATATAACATATTCAGCAAAAAAATCTTAAGTTTTAATCATTACTTAACAATTTTAAATGTGATAACTATTTTATATCGTAATTTATACCAAGTTTTTAATTCGTAACACATTTTTTCAGTTTTGTTTGTTTATTTTAATTAAATATATCTACATTTAAATTTAATAACATTTCTTTTTGTACGTTTTTGTTTCTATCGTAAGCACGGAATTGATACTGTTTCTTTCTTTCTTTCTATTTAAAAATATATTTCTAAATAGTTGTATTAATAAAATTATTTTATTTATTTATTTCTTTTTTTTTCCATGTGACATATGAGTATCTTTTTCCCCTATGTTTGAACCCACCGAAAATACAACAAGATGTTAAGTACCATATCCACCATTAATATGCATTAAAGGTTTGATAAATAAATACATATAATAAATTATCTAATAACTTAATAAAATCTTCGAAATAGTTAACATAATTTTATTAGGGGATTGAAGAGTAACAAGTAATTTAGCCATACGCGACCCAAACCCATATCAATATGCAAAGTCCTCTGATCTCACCTGATCAGACTTACCCTTATTGGTACCATCTAATTGTACGTTAGGGATATATAAATATCCGCATTGTTATAATACTGGGAAAATAAAAACAATAACAAGATACTCCACTTGTAAACGAATTAATAAAGAAAAAATTCTTAATCAATTCTTAAAAGTTTCTTTAGTGTGCTAGAATATGAGTATTTACGAGTATACCAATATTATTAACAGGCAAAGTTTGTATGTTTGGATAATGGTGTAAAAATTATTTTAGTTTTGGACAGCTCATTTATCAAGAAAGTTTATATATGGGCTGTATAACATCATGCTACGTCTAATAGTAGCGTTAGTTGTAATGAAAAATTTTTCAAAATGCAGGCAAGTTTTAGCGGGTCAGATTGTGAATAAATGTCTAAATTCGTCTTCAACGTGAAAGATAGCCCATTATTAGGTCTGCACAAAGTATTACTACATAAAATCGTTCTTAATGTATGTGTTTTATTTAAAAAAAAAATGTAGATATATTCCTGAACTAAATTTGAAGATAAAATAAAACATTAAAAATAATTAGATATTATTGAACTGCTGACATTCCAGGCAAATTTTAAGTAATAATATATATATATATATATATATATATATATATATATATAAACACCTCTTTGGGCACTTTGTTGATCACGCCACAACCTACACACTTGCTGATTCCACCTTTTGCACTGAATAACTTGACTCCTATCGCGTATATCTCAGGCGGTATGGCAACGTCGCATTCTATTTTGCGATGTGGCCATATATATTCGTCGATAGTACGATATACTCGACACTTTTTTTACTAATAATTCGTGACTGAATGGCTCCGAACGGCTAAATTTTTGGTATACACAAAGACTTTTTGGCTCTGAATATATTCCAAAAATCAATTAATTATGTTGATCACTTTATATACTCGTCGTTACTGCGATACTTACTTTCATCCGAATATATATAGATACCGTAACGGTCTATCAATTATGAATTTATTAATTTACTAATGTAGATATTTTATATTCGCAATGCTCCATACATGCAAGCTCCAGCAACGGTGGAGGCAGGGTCCCCCCTGCACCGTACACGCACCCCGCGCACACAAACAAATTAGATATTTTTTGAATACACAAAGACTTTTTGGCTCTGTATATATATTTCAAAAATCAGTTAATTGTGTTGATCACTTTATATACTGGTCCTTACTGCGATACTTATTTTCATCCGAATATATATAGATACCGTAACGGTCTATCAATTATGAATTTATTCATTTACTAATCTAGATATTTTATATTCGCAATGCTCCATACATGCAAGCTCCAGCAACGGTGGAGGCAGGGGGAGCACCGTACACCGCACCCCGCGCACATAAACAAATTAGAATAAATTAAATTCATAAGATTATTTATATATTTCGACTGCCTCGGTGGTCACACCGCTTTACATCCGATGGTCGCGGGTTCGATTTCTCGCACGATGCAAACATTTGTACTCATCGGTCATCGATTGTTTTCATCGGTCTGGGTGTTTTATATGTATATTATATATGTATTTACAAAATAAAAATATCTATTTATATCAGTTCAGTATCAGTCTGTGTTAATTGTCCAGGGTTATTTATTATATTTTTATAAACGGTTATCTTTTTCCATCGCACCGCTCGCTATCGACAGTGAATTCATAGAAATGTCACTCTAAAAACAAAAATAGTTTTGTGTTTTGTATTTCAAATACTAAATGCAAAATAGGTATTTTCAAAATACTTTTTAAAAATTAAGTACCTTTTGAATTTTTGTCCAAACCTCAGATATTTTATTTATTTTAGGTATATCAATCATTACATAGTAATATAAAAACAAAGTCGCTGTCGCATCTAACAGTACATAAACAAAGAAAGAAGACTTTGGCTCTGATACCGTAACGGCCTATGAATTATGAATTTATTATACCTAATCTAGATATTTTATATTCGCAATGCTACGTACATTGTAATATCCGCCTCCATTCATTGTAACGGTGGAGGGACTAAATAGTTGAATAAAACTGAATAAGCAGTTGCTCCACTCTATAGGTACTGCGTCGTCGTCGTATGCTGTTCATTTTTTCACTCGTTTTGGCGCCAAGAGAGGGTCACATAGTCGTGGTCAAGTTAAGAACTTATAATTTAATTTTGATAACAATAGATACAAGTAAAAAGTAGGTATTATATTAATGTACGTAAGTACTATACTTAAAAATATTTATTCTTTATTGTACATTTGAAAAACTTAACACTTAAGGACTTGTACATATACACGTACATACTGCCATTTTCTCTTAAAGACATCCAGAGAAGCACTATTTATCAAATACGCGGGGTGCACCGACCTTTGACCTTATAACACCTGATTCGCGCGTAACGAATTACATTGCTACTTTTTGGTATTTTATAGTGGATATGTCACTATAAAATATTATTATTTCTTTAGATTATGACATAATAACATAGTTTACATGATTTTAAGGGAAACATACGATAAAAAAAAATCCCGTAAAATGTAAAAGATAAAAAATGGTTATTGTTGGTTATCCTTAAGAGATAGACATATACCATCACGGACTTTTTTGTTCACCTTATTTTGATACATCTCAAAGCACTAGACAACACGCATTTTCATTAAACAGTATTGTATTTTTTTATTTCTTTAACTTTAATGCACAAAAAAATTTGTACATGTGGCGGACTTAATATTTTGCCGCGTTATTTACCAGGCAACCATGAGTGGTGCAGAGAAAGATTATTGGCGGTGCACTAATATAAATAAGAAATGTCAAAAAAAGATTTATAAAGATAATAAAGATAAGCAAAATATACATTTCTATAAAAAAATAACAGTATACATACATAAATATATATGTAAATATAACCCATAAATGTATAAATGTTATATATAAGTAAATACATAATGATCCGATAATCAAATTATAAGTACAGTCTCAAATTGAAAGTAAGAAAAACAGAAAATATAGAGAGAACTATATGGATATAACAGAAAGACGTGAAAAAAGGAGAAGGACAGTAAAAAAGTTACAAATTTAAATAATGTTCCCGCAATTTCTGTTTAAATGAATTTATTACATTATTATATATATTAGGCATACGACTAGCCTTATGACTGTTACTTTTTTTAATCTATACATCTATACATGTAAATAAAATTGGAGTTTCTGTTTGTAATATTGAAATAACCGTTTTTTACTACTTGCATATGAATAGAATAGAATAGAATAGAAAATCATTTATTCAAATAAACTTAATTTAAGCACTTTTGAATAGTCATAACAATTTGTTTTTTATCTACCACTCGTTCGGAAAGCTGTCTCATCACAAGAAGAACGAGCAAGAAACTTGTGTGTTGCTCTTTTAAATAATCCTTGTAAGTTTACATTTACAAGTCGAAACGTGTGAATACAAACTACCAACAAGCACTAATTTTTGGGTCAAATATAATCATGCAATAAGATTAAATCAGTCGTAGTGATAAGAGCAGACCAGTCCCTACAAGCAGCACTCGTTCACGAGTATGACGGATGAGCCAGCCATCACTGCGCTCGACCATATTTTAGGGACCCATTGACCCGGCCCACCACGCCGCCACATGTCTGGACATTTTAGTGAGCATGACTACTCATTCCACACGACCACGTCACAGCTACAAAAATTGCTATATGGTAGTTACAGTATTCGCACTTTACATAAGGATGCATGCGGCAATCAATACAAAAGCCGCTACGCTATCATATATCAAGAAAGCAGTATGAAAATTAAAATTATAACGTTGTCCGCAAATAAACTTATTCTTGCTATATATTGCTATCATCTATAAATTCATCTATCTTATAATAGGCTTTTTTACATAACATTTGTTTAATATAAGATTTGAATTGCCTCTCTGTAAGATTTAGCGTAGACTCTGGCAGTTTATTATAGAATCTTACGCAATTACCATAAAATGAATTACTAACTTTGTGTAGACGGCATTTAGGTAAAATTAGCTTATTTTTATTGCGTAAGTTTCTACTTGTACAGTCTTTAAGTTTCTTGAAACTATCTAAGTTTTTCCTTGTATACATAATATTTTCATAAATGTACTGTGAGGCAACGGTGAGGATATTTGATTGTTTAAAGCATTGACGTAATGACTCTCTAGAACCCATACCATAAATAGAACGTATGGCTCTCTTTTGTAAAATAAATATAGTATTTATATCGGCAGCTTTACCCCATAGCAGTATGCCATATGACATAATGCTATGGAAATAACTAAAATATACAAGTTTTGCCGTCGCCACGTCTGTTAATTGCCTTATCCTTCTAATTGCATAAGCAGCAGAACTAAGTCTACTGGCTAATTTTGAAATATGGGGCCCCCATTGTAACTTCGAGTCCACTGTTATTCCTAAAAAAACTGTATCATTAACAAAATTTACTATTTCATCATTAAGCAATAGCTGCGTATTTACTTGTTTTACATTAGGCAGCGTGAATTTAATGCACTTAGTTTTGTTGGAGTTCAATAATAGATTATTACATGCGAACCAATTTAGTATAGCAGAAATAGCATAATTTACATCGTCTAATTGATTACATTGGCGACCAATTTTAAACACTAACGAAGTATCATCCGCAAATAACACTATATCTGCAACTTTCTCTACCATGTAGGGAAGGTCATTTATATAAATTAAAAAGAGAAATGGGCCTAATATTGAACCTTGAGGAACGCCCATTTTTATATTAGTTCCCTTAGACTTTACACCATCAATATCTACAGTTTGCACCCTATCCTCTAGATAAGTTTTCATCAGACTTAGGTCATTATCTCTAATACCATAATGTTTGAGCTTGTACAAAAGTGTTTCATGATCTACGCAATCAAACGCCTTCGACAAGTCACAAAAAATGCCGAGAGCATCCTGTGAGTTTTCCCATGATTCGAATATATGTGTAATAAGCGCTACACCTGCATCAGTAGTAGACTTGCCGGCAGTGAAACCATATTGCTGACTGTGAAGCAGTCCGTTATCCCTGAAGTATTTTAACATTTGGTTAAACATAATCTTTTCAAATACTTTACTTAGAACTGGCAAAATAGAAATTGGTCTATAGTTGCCTAGCTCAAATCTATCTCCAGATTTAAAGAGTGGAATTAATTTGCTAAATTTCATTAATTGAGGAAACACGCCATTATCAACACATTTATTGAAAATAGTAGCTAGATAAGGAGCAACAATATCTATGAATGAACTAACTACTTTAACTGACATGTCCCAGAGATCTTCCGTATTTTTTAAATTTAACTGTTTGAATATTTTTATGACATGAAAAGGGCTGACATGTGAAAATTTAAATGTTAAAGAGCAAGGGCTAACATTAGCCTCCAGTAATGTGTTTGCTCGAATTGGAGATGAGTCTAGAGAAGATGTTATATCAATCGGAATATTAGCAAAAAAATCTTGGAAAATATGAACTATATCTTTTGTTGCTGTTATTAACTTATTGTCATAATTTAATGAGAATTGATTGCAGGCTTTTTCAGACCGTCCAGTTTCTTTGTTTATAATTCCCCAGATGGTCTTAATTTTGTCAGAGGACTGATTAATTTGTTTATTTATAAAATTAGATTTAGCTGCAATACAAACTTGTTTGAAAATTTTTGAATAATCTCTCACATAAGTCGTAAATTTGTCATCAAATCTATATTTTTTTTGATCATATAAATCAAATAAAATGTTTCTACTTTTAAGTATTCCTACTGTTGCCCATTCTGTGAATTTGGATTTAACACAATATTCTCTTTTCTTGAAAATATTCTGGTATTCTTTTGACAAAAGACTAATTAACTTGGTGTAAAGAATATCAGGATTATTAAGACTGACAGATTGCAACTCTAAGTCTAATTTATATTTAACCGTGCTTTTGTATTTATTAATATTGTAAGCATTTATTTGTCTTTTTGATCTTTTATTATTGGTATTTTTTTTAGTCTGATTACTAAACTTAACAACTTGACCACAGTGATCCGAAGGAAGTTTATTTATTATTAATTTTTCAATATACTCACAGTTACAAAAAACATTGTCAAGACAAGTAGCAGTCGTAGCGGTTACACGAGTGGGTTCCTGAAAGACATTACTCAAATTAAAAGACTGAAATAAACTAATAATTTTTGTACATGTGGGTGTATCACAAAGAATATCAACGTTAAAATCACCACACACAATGATTTTTTTACTGCTATTAAATACTTTTTTAATATATCCTCCATCACCTCTTCAAATACATTATAATCACTATTAGGAGGCCTATAAACACATATAAGTATATAATTATCTAGTTCTATACATGAGATTTCTGTACAACACTCAATAGAAAGTCTAACAATGTCAGCACGTTCCTTTATTTTAATATTATTTCTTGCAATTATCATAGACCCACCTCTGTTAACTGACTTTCTATTGAAGCAGCTGACAACATTATAATTATTTAAACTGAACATCATATTGCTTTCTTTAAGCCAATGTTCAGTGAAACAGATAATGTCAATATTGTATTTTTCCAAAAATAATTGTATAATTAATTCACTGCCGGGAAAACTTTGTATGTTCTGATGAACAATTACCAATTCTAATTGTTTTCCCTTTGTCTTTGTTAGCAGTTTAAATCTGCAGTCAAATTACTTATATCACTATTTAAACAAAAATTAATAGAATCATTTGTTATGTCACAATTTTTATATTGAAGTTTACCATGTAAACTGTTCATGAAGTCAATATTATAAGCCACTAAAGTGGCTATTTTATTCTTAGAAGATTTAGAAAGATACATTGTATCTTTTGTCAAATAAAAATCACTAATAAAACTATTAGTGTCAAAAAATGTAAAAACGTCACTATGACGACATGTCAATGTATGTAATAAATTATTAAGGTAATGTACCTTATTGTTAATTTTTATGATAATGGCTACTTGTATAAGGAAGAGCGCACAATACAATCTTATATACATTCAATTGTAACAAATATTGAATACCTTTAATTATATCCTGTCTATTTAATTTAATACTATTACCAAAAAATAACACAACTGTGGTCATTTTATTCATTTTAGTAGATTTAATTTTGTTAATAATTTGTGCAAATGATGCCCCTGGCATACAGTAATTTAATATATCACCCTTAAGATGATACTTCAATATAGACCCAAAATTACAGCCTATTCTGTCAGAAAACACCATTGTGCTACTTTTAGGATTATAGTCACTGACACAAATCCCCTGAACTTCATTTATCTGCACAGTTGAAACTGAATTATTATTTGGCAAAGTTGAATGATCACATGTACAATGTTTAGTTAATGACTCAAAACGGTCAGCATTGTATTTACTGACATCAATCAAATCATCCATTGCTAAAATATGCTCCTGGATTTGTTTTTGTGAGATAGTATACTTGTTATTCAAATCATGAAGCGATGATTCTAAACTCTTTATTTTTGAAGTTAGGTAACTTGTATCCATGTCATATAACTTTTGGCTTTCCACTAGTTTATTATTATACTTATTAATATAATCATGCAATTTTAAATTGTTTAAACTAGTTTTTTTCAGCAACTGACCATTTTTGGAACGTTTATATAATATACTCCGAGTCTTAGTTATAAACTTTTTTAATTTTAAATATTTTTTTAATTTATTATGACTCAACATACATATGTTATTATTATAGTTGCCCTGTGATGTGTCACTAGTAAGGTCAATCACAACTGGATGGCTGCATGGAACTGAAGTAGAAGGAGGCATACAGTCGACACTAATAAGCTCATCATATAAATTACTAATCTCATTACTTTGTTGAGATTCAAATTTTTCATAATAAGAATATAAATACGGTACATACACCAAAATAACATATTTTACAAGTTTTGTCTGTCTGTCTGTCTGTTTGTTCCGGCTAATCTCTGAAATAGCTGGACCGATTTTGACGGGACTTTTTTTGGCAAGTAGCTGATGTAATAAGGAGTAACTTACGCTACTGTTATTTTAGAAAAATAAAATAAAATTTCACGCGGACGAAGTCGCTGGGGCCAGCTAGTCTATAGATATACCGAGATTTAATGTTTAAGTTGCTATTATGTTGTTGACAAAATTTTACTGTAATGTTACTATTACGTTATCCTACACAATTTGTATTATTTTGGATGAATAAATAAATAAATAAATAATAATCTATACATCTATACATTTAATAAAAATTGGAGTGTCTGTTTGTAATATAGAAAAAACCGTTTTTTACTACATGCATATGAATATATATAAGGTACATATACCAAAATAACAATTTTTATAATTTTTGTCTGTCTGTCTGTCGGTCTGTTTGTTCCGGCTAATCTCTGAAATGGCTGGACCGATTTTGACGGTACTTTTTTTGGCAGGTAGCTGATTTATAAGGAGTAACTTAGGCTACTTTTATTTTAGAAAAATAAAGTTAATTCCACGTGGACGAAGTCGCGGGAACAGCTTGTTTTTAATAAAAACTGTTTATTTGATAAAAAAACATCTTTTTTGTGGTACTTGAGAATGTTGAAGCCTGTTGTTTGTAATATTGAAATAACCGTTTTTTACTACTTGCATATGAATATAAATACGGTACATACACCAAAATAACATATTTTACAATTTTTGTCCGTCGGTCTGTTTGTTCCGGCTAATCTCTGAAATGGCTGGACCGATTTTGACGGGACTTTTTTTTTGGCAGGTAGCTGATGTAATAAGGAGTAACTTAGGCTACTTTTATTTTAGAAAAATAAAGTTAAAAACCACGTGGACGAAGTCGCGGGAACAGCTAGTGTATAATATATTAGAGATACCTACGTGTTTTTTTATTGATGACTAGCTGTACACGGGATTTCGTCCGTGTTGAATTTAACTTTATTTTTCTAAAATATAAGAAGTTAAATTCCACGCGGACGAAGTCGCGTGTACAACTAGTTGTCGGTAGTCTAGCGATTTAGCTAGCACACTGCTTTGATTCCTGCTTGGTGGTCGAGGGTTCGATTCCTCGCACGCTGCAAACATTTGTATTCATGAGTATGATTGTTTGTAACGGTCTGGGTGTTTTCTATGTATAGATAATATATATGTATTTACGAAAAAAAATCTTTGTATTTATATCACAATCTACCATAACATAATCTTCAGCTAGCTTAACTTGGGTCTAGATGAAGCTGTGTGAATTGTCCTGAGATTACTATTATTACTATAATAAATCTTTTCAAATCAGCCGATGTTTATTTTTGCCATAATACGTGCTGTTACCATGTGATAATATTACGTACGTACTTATTAAACTATTAACTTATTATTAAATTGTTTGTAACGGTCTGGGTGTTTTCTATGTATAGATAATATATATGTATTTACGAAAAAAATCTTTGTATTTATATCAGTACCCATAACATAATCTTCAGCTAGCTTAACTTGGGTCTAGATGAAGCTGTATGAATTGTCCTGAGATTACTATTATTATTAATTGGTACACAGGTAAACTACTAACTAGGTCATATTGGTGTTGTTTGTTATGGTGAAAAAACTAGTAGGTATATATATAAGTTACACGTACAATTTCAAAGACTTATTTCTTGAAAACTACTGGCTATTCTGAAATAAAACTTTAGTGTTTGTATATGTAATGTTTGCATATAAAATATGATTAAAGGTTACCAGTGTATTTACACTTTTACTGAACAAACAGAGTTGTTTAATACTGAAAATATTGTGTGGAAGGCATCAATTACTTTCAGTGCATGTATAGCTTTTCTCTTTTCCTAATTATTATTATTATTAAGTTTAAAGTGGTTGAATTTTACGTAAGGGGTTTTTATACATTATTTCTAATGTACCATTTATTTTAAGTTTTTTAAACTCTATTCATCGAGACCTATCTAATGAGTCCAAACACGATATTTCTGCTGTAAGTTTTCGAAGAGTATGTTCATCATCTGATAATACTGGTGCCAGCATGAAGTCAAGGTTAACAGATAACTAATTACTTTTATTTCGTCAAAATCTTTAGATTACGTATAATAAATTCATAATATCGCTACCTATTCAAATCAAAACAAGTATTAGGTACTTCATGTACTAGTATATAAATTCATCAACACACAAGTAAATGATTTTTAAATATATTCAGAGCCAAAAAATCTTTGTGCATTTAAAAAAAATGCCGATACGGATTCACTATTGCAGGAAATTGTTGAAAAAATATATATCGAGTATAAGTATCTACTACTATCGACGAATACATTTGGCAACAACGCATGGTCTCGGCCGGAACGGCAACATCGCATATTAGAATACAAAGATAGTGATAGAAAGAGAGAGACAGTGGATCAGCAATATCTACGGATCGTGGCTGGATCAACTAAGTGTGCAAGTGTATATAAATATATATATATATATACATTTGTCTTTAATTCAAAGGAAATATAAATAATGAACGCATCACATTTAAAACAGTATAAATAGTTAATAATTTAATAATAAGTTAATAGTTTAATAAGTACGTACGTAATATTATCACATGGTAACAGCACGTATTATGGCAAAAATAAACATCGGCTGATTTGAAAAGATTTATTATAGTAATAATAGTAATCTCAGGACAATTCACACAGCTTCATCTAGACCCAAGTTAAGCTAGCTGAAGATTATGTTATGGGTACTAGACAACTGATATAAATACAAAGATTTTTTTTCGTAAATACATATATATTATCTATACATAGAAAACACCCAGACCGTTACAAACAATCATACTCATGAATACAAATGTTTGCAGCGTGCGAGGAATCAAACCCTCGACCACCAAGCAGGAATCAAAGCAGTGTGCTAGCTAAATCGCTAGACTACCGACAACTAGCTGTACCGCGTGGAATTTAACTTCTTATATTTTAGAAAAATAAATTTAAATTCAACACGGACGAAATCCCGTGTACAGCTAGTCATCAATAAAAAAACACGTAGGTATCTCTAATATATTATACATTAGCTGTTCCCGCGACTTCGTCCACGTGGTTTTTAACTTTATTTTTCTAAAATAAAAGTAGCCTAAGTTACTCCTTATTACATCAGCTACCTGCCAAAAAAGTCCCGTCAAAATCAGTCCAGCCATTTCAGAGATTAGCCGGAACAAACAGACAGACAGACAAAAATTGTAAAATATGTTATTTTGGTGTATGTACCGTATTTATATTCATATGCAAGTAGTAAAAAACGGTTATTTCAATATTACAAACAACAGGCTTCAACATTCTCAAGTACCACAAAAAAGATGTTTTTATTAAAAACAAGGTGTTCCCGCGACTTCGTCCGCGTGGAATTTAACTTTATTTTTCTAAAATAAAAGTAACCTAAGTTACTCCTTATAAATCAGCTACCTGCCAAAAAAAAGTACCGTCAAAATCGGTCCAGCCATTTCAGAGATTAGCCGGAACAAACAGACCGACAGACAGACAGACTAAAATTATAAAAATAGTTATTTTGGTATATGTACCTTATATATATTCATATGCATGTAGTAAACATTACAGTAAAATTTTGTCAATAACATAATAGCAACTTAAACATTAAATCTCGGTATATCTATAGACTAGCTGGCCCCAGCGACTTCGTCCGCGTGAAATTTTATTTTATTTTTCTAAAATAACAGTAGCGTAAGTTACTCCTTATTACATCAGCTACTTGCCAAAAAAAGTCCCGTCAAAATCGGTCCAGCTATTTCAGAGATTAGCCGGAACAAACCGTCATGGGAGTCATGACGCCCCCATGACTCCCATGACCTCCATGACGCTCCCCCCTGAATCCGCCGTTGCGTCTTCTCTTTATTCGCTCAGTAACGTTGTTACAAAAGAAAAGATTCCCGTCCAAAAAATAACAAGTATTGAGGTTTGATCTGGAGTCACGTTACTCCAGACTGATTTCTATAAATATTTAGATTAGATAGACTATTATTCTTGAAATACTAGCTAGACATTATTAAGTTACTGTAGCCATAATGTAGTAGGCCAAACGTGCCAATGAGGAAGCGCTTGGCAAATGCTGCACCCTGATTGGCCCGTTTGAATTGGATCAAGAAGTGCTCGTATGCCAAAAAGGTGGATTTGTATAAAATCGTGTATAAATCACTTAATTATTATTATTACTCGTCGTGACAGTTGTGGCTCAAAACGGAGCAACATTTACATATGGTCATCTGGCATTAGATCAACAAAAGGCCTCCGGATCAACAAGTGAAAAAGGATCAACAAAAAACTACCTATACGGCACGTCTGAGCCACAAAGTGCCCAAGGGGATATTTATATATATATATATAATAACATTTAAATATCTTAAGTTTGTTATAATACATTTAAGTACTCGTAGATAGCTTCGATATTGCGATATATTTATTCTTATTTAGTCTTACTTACTCTCTAAAGTTATTTATTTACATGTAGGTAGTCATGATTAAAAGTATAAAACTAAACAAAAGAATAGATTTTTCACGCAATCACAATTATGCAGAAATTTTTTAATATTTTGGCTAAAAATAATTTTTGTCTGTTCTGTATAAAAATGTCTCTATAATGAGTATATTCATAACGAGATCTTTTTACACCATTTACATTAATGTAAACTTTATAACCCTAAAATAACAATGGGTCTATACAGGCCCGGAATAACCATTAGGCAGGGTAGGCATGCCTAGAGGCCCAGCATTAACAAGGCGCCCCGCGATGTACGAATGAAAATGTTTCATAAAATAAAAATTTAATTAAAAAATGTATCCTTAATGTAACCGTTATTGTATTATTCCTTTTTTAGATTCTTTATATCAGATAAAATATAACCCTCTAGTAGCAACTAGTAGAACTAATAATACTAATGGGTAACGTAGAAAAGAGCTGATGATCTTTCAATGTCCGAAAAATATTTCATCCATATATACATAATCTAACAAATACGATATCATTTCAATACTTTTTTAAGTAGAAAGGCGCCCAGAGATCGTAGGGGCCCCAACACGGTCAATCCGACCCTGTATCTGTACCTTGCACTGAATACGTGCACCATTTTCAGACGGAAGAATGTAGTTTTCTAAAACAAAGCACGCCTGTATGCTGTTTTAACCTGTATAATGATATGCATTTTTTTAAATAACATACTTGTTTCTGTAAGATATATGAGCGGAAATATGGTAGAAAGTACATTGTTTCATAATGTTTAGTTTGTTATTTCATATTTTTCGTTTAACTCTGTACTACGTGCAAAGGCTTTTTTTATATTTTCGACGACGGAAAGTAGAATAATGGATAGTAGGTTAAAACTCATCGCTGAAAATATTTATACAAATATTGAAATTTATAGATCTTCTTCACTACTTATTGGAAATTTCCTATGCATGACAGCAAGCTGAACTCTAGTAAATGATGTTTAATTTGTAATTAACAAACATTAATATTATCACAGAATTTCGATTGGCGATATCATCCCCATTACACCTAATAAAGGCATGTTGCTATATATAATTTATAGTATTTTTGTTTATGAATTAGAATATTTTGTATAATATAAACGCTAAAATTAATGTTTTATAATACTGTTAAAATGCAATAGAATGGAAATCTAGTCATTCCTTACATGTAAATTGATACACTTATTAATACTAAAACTGTACTACTTAAAAATATGAAACTAAAAGATTACGACTACTGTATGTAGATCACGGTTGAAAATATGCCAAAAGTACAAAATAACATTCTGCTTAAAAATTCCATTAACTCGGGCAGCTCAAACGTTTAAACTTTGCACTTGAAAAAGTCAGGGATTTAAATCATTGCAAATATACATTTATCTATTATGTCCTTAAAGCTATTTGAAAATATAATCTAGAATGAAAGTATTAAGGTTGATATTAAGGTGTTTGATGTCGACGCATCTCATTAAATTAAGTGACTACAACTATAAACTAACTCGCTCTAAAAAATGTAAAAATCATAATGAGTGATCTATTGACTGGTTTTGTATTCACTATTTATTTATTAATATATACCTGTCTTTAAATTAAGAATACCTAGTACCTTCAGGATCATTATTAAGCCAAAGGATTAATTTAGAAATATCTTATCATTACCATTAGTAGTTGTATATCTAATGTCTTTCAAAGGTAATCATAGTATTAGTAACAAAATAAATAAATCATGATGGTCAATGATTTAAACATATATTGTATAATGAAATGAAAAATGTAACAAAATATCTTTGAAAACTAATTCAAACATAACAGGAATATGCAACGGTCTGTCGCCAAAAGTTTTTGCCATATATTTTTTTCATTAATAACAAAAACGTAAACAGTTTCCATAACACAAATAATCTATAATAACAAACAGTACGATAACCAAAAATTGCAATAACACGAGCTCAAAAAGCCATTACAGCGGTAGTGTTGCAATTCGGTGCTATTCCGCCGTGAAAATCGTCGGCCAGTTTACAATAAATCCACACGGCCCGTACTATTTGATACCGAATGATGCTTGATCGAACGCTTCTGAGTGTTCAATATGAATGTGTACGCTAGAATGCTCTCCAATAAACACAATCGAAATTCAATGTGAAACTCTCATTCGTTTATTATACGTAGCACCGCGAAGCGTAGTGTGGTAAATTCAGGGATGGGTTGCAATCAGTTTTAAATATTATATTTGAAAATACCGCTATTTTTATCGTATATGCAGTTCTATACTAGTATGAAGTTATTTTATAAAACAAACATAAATTTATATACTTTCACAACATACTTTATAACACTTTCTACTTATATCTATATCTTTCTACTATATACTACAGTGTAAGTGGTAATAATGCATTACGGATTAAGCTCGTCTTTAGTAAAAGCTTTATTGATCAAATTTTCATATAAACATTTTAATATAAATTCTGTGCTTAAAATAATACGACTTCAATAGCAAATAAGAAAGAGGCAACCGTTGTCTATACGGCTGTGTAGCCATGAATATTATAAATACTATGCCGACCTGTAATATCGAATTATTGAGAACTATGTTTTTAAATTGACGCGATCATTATTTATACGTATAATTAGTGCAAATCTTACACACTGTCGAAATATCGGAAACTCAATAAAAATAAAATGTCGTAATATCCCGTGATTTTTAGTAATTATACGTAGGTATATTAATTACAAATTTAAAAAAGTCATGCAAATGATTTATGTTAATACTAGTGAGAACTATGAAATACGTCGAAGTATTTAAAAAACTCACGTTAAATTTTCCGATATTTCTCACTTCGCTTAAACATTTTACGTATTTATATGGTAGCAGCCATCCTGTTAGCATCCACTAGTAGTTTCAGGCTGATTTTCCAAATTGCAACATGATGGCAGCAACAATAACCGACACTTCTGTATTTTCAATTTTGTACGCGTAGAAAGCTCTAGAATATATTTCGAATTTACGATACGCTGAGTCTTAATGACCGGGCTTCGGCATTGACGTTTGCATCTCTCAACGATTATTTTATTACAAATATTTATATTGAAAAACAAATTATTTATGTAATATGAATAATAAACAATCTGGGGCTTACCTGGCGATAAGTAGTAACTGCCACCTATGTACATGAACAGGGCTACGGATATCACTTTAAAATATAAAGCCCTTAGTGACACAATTCATGCGTCATCATTATGTAAGTCTAAAATATATCTTATTCTGTAATTCTGCCTTAACTTGTACTTCAACAGAAACATTGCTTAAAACGTTGCTGGGCAGATGGAATCAGTGACACTGATTTAACCATGCAGATCACCTATTACTAAGTCTACCTCTAACTAATATATATTCGATCTCGTATAAAAGTTTCTACTCATGCAACTTGGCCATTGCAATTTCAGTGATCGTAGCACTATAGATCGAATACTGAAACACTCCACAGGCTTGTTGAATCTTGGGTCAATAACAGTTACATCAGTTCTGTTGTAGATATTCTCATTTCAAATATAGTGTACATACATATCTAGTATTTACATACAGTATCAAGCGCTCTAATACTGATTTTAATCAAACAGAAAGGTTTGGTAATTTCTGAAAGTGTTCGAAGTTAACCGTCTGGCATCACTCAACAGTGTTTTGCAACAGTATTTGTAATTACATAACTAAAACTATTTGTTATTTGGCATTGTTCTACAGCAGAGAAGTTAGTATGTACATATGAAGATATTAATTTGTATGTATTCTACAGGTAATTTTATAAACAGATATCCTTATTAATATAGTTCTTGTCAACAAGATTCAAAGTATCGTGGTTTTCTGGCTTTCTTCTGTTACTAGTCAAATTGTGAGATAATTTTGATGTCTAGTTTAGTTTCACTAATACCAGCTTACACCTATATAGTTGTGAGATGAAATCTGGCCGATACTAAAAAAAGTTTGTGTTTAATTTATTTTTTTGTTACATTCTCCGGTGAAAGAAATACGGGTAATAACTTAATTATTGAGACTATTTAATTTATTAAGATTTAAAGTAATTTGCTACGTTTATCATGACATCGACAAGTAACAATGCCTCTGACTGTGCGAACGAATATTCCAGTCGAGAGGTTTTATTTTATTTACTATAATTCTTTCTCAAGTGTAAATTTATAAATAAGAAATAATTTTTCGTAGAAGAGGAATAGTCATGTAGTCTTTCTAGAGATAGGTCTATCAGAATGTTCCTTTATGCCCATTTCTAATCTAGTCACTTATTTTTATCGTATTAATCCTTAAGGTATCCTATGAGACTATTAAAATTTCGCATATAAGTAGACCATGTACATTCTATAATAGCGATCTTCTATTGACCACAACCTTGGTGTACCTACCTCCTCCTCTCTTAGTATCTTGATCTATCCCTTTAGCGCAATTCCATCAGCCATTTCTGTGGTTTATTTCGTTGTTTCTTTTTTGTAGATTTTTTTATTAAAATTAAAGATACATAGGGAACATTTATTTCGAGGAATATATCATCTCCATCAGTACAACAAATTTAATGTACATACTATAGTTCCTTTCTAACATTAAAGCATTATTTGACTATGTTAATAATTTTTATCGGCTTTTTAGTTAAAAGATTATTTTACAAAACTATTACAGCTGCATATACTATCTCTGTTAATAGAAGGGTTTTTTATTGATTCTAATACAGATCTGTCAATATTAGTATTGTACTGGAATCGATTGCACCATCTTCAGTAGGCAGTTTATTAAATCGTTACATCATCAAGGCTGTCACTGATTATTTTTAGTAGAGTACCTATGTATCAGTTATAGATTTGTTTATTGACATTAGGTAGATATAATCCTTAGAATCGTGACTCTTAAGAATAATACTCAGTATGAATTTAATCCATTCTAATTTTACCGGGAAATTCCTGAGCTGAAAAACAGGAACAATTTGCTGATCTCAACTCCCAGTTTCAAATTAAAATATTTCTCGCTCTTGTCTTTACTTGAAAAAGATTTTGTACAACAAAATACCAATTTTATTCTAAAGTATAGTCACTTATAAACGTTATTAAAATATGAATAAAATGTATTTAAGAACGCTGACTTAATAGTACTGATTTCAAGAAGTTTACCAAAACCATATATGACACAACAAACACTACAAATTGGGCAGTTATATTATTTCCGAAATTAGACAAACTCGTAGATACTTAATTTTAAAGAAAAAAAAAGTAATTTGTATCTTTTTCAAGTATTATTCAAGTATTGTCTGAGAAACTTTGTTACAAATGCTATGTGAGTGAAAATAAGTGAACATGATGGCGTGAGCTATTCTTGACGCTACAGATATTTTTACTATTGTAATGATTTTAACTCCAGCTGGCCTTAGCGATGTTTGCGCGGACGAAAATGAGGGTACTATAAACCCGATTTATGAAGCGGCTGAAAGTCAACTTGATTACGATATTACACTTAAGAGTAATGCTACCTGTACGAACGTCGACTCAGGTCGTCGTAATATCGATTCCTGTTTTAATAGAGGGAGTCTAACAGAGGTGTCGAACACTGGATCATTATTTACTTTAAAAATGTGTACTTTAAAAAAATATTATTAAAACAAATTTATGCTTAAAACTGTTTATTTATCTATAATTAATTTTAATTTTTACATATCCTTTAGTTGTATAATAATTACACGGAAAACAATATTGGCATCAATTCACACTTTGTACGAACTAATACCTCTTTTATAATTTACAATACTTCGACTTTAATATTTAATATAAAACTCAGTCACAAACTGGGGGCAAATGCTACGCAGTCCTTATAAATATGATAACTAACGGCTTACACAAGATTCTAAAATCAGAGGCAATATTGGGATAGTTATTGTCAGGGTAAATACGGTTTGGAGAACAGACTATGAGAAATCGGTCCTCAATCGTTACATACAAGGCGATTTACAAAACTATCCAATACGTACCTACCACTGCCCCGATACCACACCTGTTTTAGCGCCATATGTAAGCCATTTTACTATGAACAACTAATGTAGTTTTTGAAAATGCGAGTACATACATCCTTATAATTGCTAAATAAACCTATACATAAATAATAATGTTACATAAGATTATTATTTAATTTTCTGACAACATAGATCCAATCAGTTAATAATATACTTAAAAATATGTCAATAAATAAAAGTAAATTATTTACACAGATTTTGTCCTCAGTGCATTATGCAGCAGATGCAGCTAAAAGGCAACTCATTGGTACCATGAGAATTCCTGGCCTATCTATAATAGTTACCTTCATCATCCATACGAAATGCCTCAAAATAACAAGGTAACTTAGATAACATAATAAAAAGGTGCCTTAGATTCTTTCACTGCCACTTTCTTTGTTTAAAGCCTTTACAAAGATTTAACATTAAATTTAGAATTTTATGTTACAGACACGTGGCGCTTTGTTAATGGTATAGGTTATTTGTCGATCAACTGTAGCCATAAAGGAGTTGTTTTTTATTATTTAATGTACCTAAATCTAAATACAAGGAGGATTGCTTTCGGATTGTGTTGGATTGACACGTGGTTTCCGTATTTACATATTTTAAACTTAAGATCACTTTGACATTTTGTGTTTTTTTTTCCTGTTTTGTGTTGTGTTTGTTACTGGTGTTGGCGTAAGTATTTATTTTTCCTACATGTGACCCATCTCCATCACAAAAATGATGGAGATGGGTGCAGACGAAGATCCCCCTGATGGTGGGGGAACTACTGCTAATCTATCTGATCAGATGAGTCTGGATACTTCCTTAGTCTCAAGAAAAAGACAAGCAACGAATGACCTAAATGCTGACGAAAGTAAGAAAGTTAACTCACCATCAGATTCCATCCAATCCGTATACACAAAACCTGGCTTTGAAAATGATAACTCATTTAAATATAAAATCACAGATTCTGCACCTTATTCTGTACATATTACCAGAGTGGAACCAGACACAGCTGCTGGTTTCTCAATACGTCTCCTTAAATTCGCACAGTTTATCCATAAAAATAATATTGTGGGTATTAAAGAGGGAGGTATAAAAGCATTGGGGAGAAATAAAATCTCAGTAGAATTTAAAACATACTCTGATGCCAATAACTTTGTTGACAATCCAATCTTGTCAAATAACAAATATTCTGCAATGATACCTAAGTTCCAGATTTCTCGCATGGGTGTTATACGCAACATTCCCACAGACTGGTCTTTAGAAGAATTAGTATTTAATTTAATATCCCCTGACTATGCTGGACAGATAATTAGAGCCAGAAGGCTCAACACTAAATCACGCAAGCCTGACAATACCGTCTCTTGGATCCCATCCACAACAGTAGTCATAACATTTGAAGGACAAGTACTCCCTGAAAAAGTATATTGTTTTAATACTTCCCTCCCTGTCTTTCCTTACAATCTCCCAACTATTCAATGCCGTAATTGCTGCCGCTTTGGCCATATTCGCACACAGTGCAGATCTCAACCCAGGTGTTATCAATGTGGATCTCAACATTCTGGAGACAACTGTGACCAAAAAGATGAATCGCCATTCTGTATCCTTTGTGATAGTACAAATCATCAAGCCACAAACTCAACTTGCCCCGAACATGTCAGACAAAAGAATATTAAGATCATTATGGTAGAAGAAAATATTAGTCATATGGAAGCATCAGCCAGGTTCCCTACTCCCAAACGGTCTTATGCAGATATGGCATCAGCTCCAGCCTATAACCTCTCACAGTCAACCATAACACAAACATATCAACAGTCTCTCCACTCCTCTCCTTCTAAAACTCCCCAGAAAAATGTATCTTACCGCAAGACGATATACAATTCCCCAAGACCCAGACCCAACCCGGGCAAATCCTATGACCGCGAAGCCCACTATAATATCATACAGACCCCTAGATCTACCCAAGCTAATGGCTCTGCCCTTAGACATCACCAAGAACGTAATATTGATACCACCCCCCTTGCTACCCCAAATGACAACTTAATAGAACTACTTACATGTTCCCTAATTAACATAATTTCTAAATTCTCCGATGCATTACCGTCCAATGTCGTTTTCTTGATTCAGCAACTCCTATCCACTTTAGCCTCTAATAACGGACCAGCTGGTCCTACAGTGGAATACTAGGAGTATCAGACATAAAAAACAAGACCTTACCCATCTCCTCAACAAACATAAACCCACTGTTGCTGCTATCTCTGAGACATGGCTTAAGCCTGGCATTCCATTCAGGATACCGGGCTTTGCAGTCTTACGGGATGACAGAGATGATGGGTGGGCGGGCTCCGCCCTCCTTATATCTAGAAACGTGTCTTACTCAAAAATCTCTCTCCTTCCCACAGCTTAGGCTTTCAGATTGTATCTGTAAGAACCCTTGGTATATCTTTCGTATCTGTATATATCCCCCATCCTAACCATTCACTTATTCTGGAATTACAACACATCCTTTCCAATATCCCTCCCCCCCTCATGGTTCTAGGTGACTTTAATTGCCGGCACACAATGTGGGGATCACATTGCACTGATCCTTCATCTTCATTCCTACTAGATCTATTGGATGATATTAACCTTTGCGTTCTAAATGATGGTACTCCTACCCGCCTTGCAGGTCCTTCCCAGAACCCCAGTTCCATTGATCTAACCCTATCTTCCCCATCTTTAGTAAACAAACTCCTATGGCATGTACTACCAAACTCATTTGGAAGTGACCATACTCCTATTATTATAACAATAATTAACTCCTCCAGCTCCCAAATTGCAAATCCCAAAATTCCACAACCTCTTCTAAAGTATAGAATAACAAAAGCCAACTGGCAAAAATTCTCCTCTCTCCTTGACGAAAAAGTAAACAACATCCCTCCAGATTGTAGCCATATTCAGCAATATAATGATTTCGTTTCTGCATTACTCTCGGCTGCCGATGATTCAATCCCCGTTAAAAACAGTTCCCTTAAAAAATACCTTCCCCTCCTTGGTGGGACTCAGAATGCACTGCCAGCGTTAAACAACGCAACGAGGCTGAGAACAAATATAAACTAAACCTAACTATGGATAATTATGTCAACTTCCGTAAGACCAGCGCCCATACTAAAAGACTATTAGCAAAGAAAAAAAAAATGGGATGGTACACTTTTTGTGGATCATTATCACCAAGAACATCCCCTTCGCTGGTATGGAAAAAAGTCAACTGCTATCGTAAATCACGTAATTGCCCCAATGAGGACTCCAATGACTCAGCATCTTGGTTGGAAGACCTACTCAACAAATTAGCTCCATCATATGTTCCTTCTCAGGACAGTTTCCCATCCTTTCTTCCCTCTTCTACTTCCAATAATAGATTGGATGAGCCGTTTTCGTATGATGAACTTTGTTGTGCACTAGACCATCTTAATGACTCTTCCCCAGGCATAGATGGCATACCCTATTCTTTCATCACAAAATCTTCAGTTCTCGCCCAAAAGAAACTGCTTGATATCATTAATGCTGTTTTCACTACAGGAATCATTCCTGAATCCTGGAAGACTCAAATTATAGTCCCTATTTTAAAGCCTGGGAAAAACCCGTCACATTCTGATTCATATAGACCAATAGCGTTATCCTCCACTCTCGCTAAAATCACGGAACATTTAATTAAAAATAGGCTTGAATGGATCATAGAGACCAAGGGGCTATTAGCAAACAGTCAATTTGGTTTTAGACGGGGAATGGGAACTATTGACAATTTAAGCATTTTGACCACTGAGGTCCGCCTTGCATTCTCAAAAAATGAACACCTTATTGGTACCTTTCTTGACATCTCATCTGCATATGATAATGTCCAACTCCCAGTACTCAGGCAGAAAATGCAACAGCTGAGTATCCCTGCGAGATTAATACATATCATTTGTAACCTCTTTATGTGTAGATCAATTTCTCTACGCGTTAATGGTATTTTGCTTCCCCCGAGGCTAGTTTGGAAAGGCTTACCCCAAGGATCGGTCCTAAGTCCAATTCTTTTCAATATATACACCTCCGACCTAGAGACATCTGTCACATGTTTTTGTAAAATATTACAGTATGCAGATGATATTGTACTGTTTGCAGTATCAGATTCCCCACATGACTCTACATCCCGTTTGAACAGTGCATTGTGGTACCTAAACCAATGGTTAGAAGATCATGGTTTGTCTTTATCGATTCCAAAATGCTCTGCGGTTGTTTTTACTCGCAAGAGGCAAATCCCTACTATCCAACTTGCACTCAATGGTGAATATATCAGGATTGAGGACAAAGTAAAATTCCTTGGCATGATCCTAGATTCTAGGCTCACAGGTCTTCAACACATTGCCTACATATCCAACAAGTGTGAAAGCAGCATTAATATTATAAAAGCTCTCTCTGGAGTTCGATGGGGTTCTCACCCCTATAGTCAAAAACTTCTATATAATGCTTTAATTAGAAGCCACTTTGATTATGGTTGCTTTCTTTTAGAACCATGCAACAAAATTGCCATTGCCAAGTTTGATAGGCTCCAAGCTAAATGTCTGCGCATAATTTTGGGTGCAATGAAGTCGTCTCCGACTAATGCTCTCCAAGTAGAATGTGTTGACCCCCTCTCCACCTCCGTCGCCAATTACTTTCTGACCGATTCTTCTTTAATGTAGCCCAATATAATACTCATCCTTTGTTTCGTGCCCTTGATTCCCTTTCTGATCTAGTCTCTACATCTACTTACTGGTCACACAAAGATCTGCCCCCAATAGTCAATAGTTACCGTAAACTTAAAAACCTACCAACCCAAATTATTAAAGTCCATCGAAATCCAATTTTTGAATTCGACTACGACTCCTTAATATTCCAACCTAGAGTCCTATTTAATCTTGGTATTCAGAAAAACTCTCCGACAGCCAATCAGGACCTAAATAAAATAATATCAGAAAACTTTAATGAATGGACCTTATTCTTTACGGACGCATCTAAAATAGGGGATGATTATGATGTTGGTTTTTCTGTCTGGATCCCTAAATATAAAATAGCTTTGAACTTTAAATCCCCACCTATGACATCTACATTTACTGGAGAAACACTAGCCATTTTAGAGGCCGCCTCGTATATTAAGTCTCACAATATTAACAAGTCCTTGATATTATCAGATTCACTGAGTTGCTTGCAGGATATCACTAGACTACTATTCCACTCTAAAAACATATTTCTTGTCTCCATGCAAATTCGTGAAATTCTACACAAATGCCAGCGTTCTGGACTAGAAGTGGTACTGGCATGGATACCGAGTCATTCTGGTATACTAGGCAATGAAGTTGTAGACTCATGGGCCCGGAAAGCGACATTAATTGGTTGCAACACCCACAATCGTTACCACTCTCGTGATTTGCGAAGTCATATGAAACCTCAAATGTTCAAGGCTTGGAATGACATCTGGCAAAAGTCACGGCTACTAAAAGCGAAATATTACGGAGAAATCCAACCGCTCATTCCCAATAAACCATGGTTCTTCAAACATCGTAAACTGGAAAAATGGGTCACGTCTGTAATATGTCGCCTCCGCTTAGGACATGTCTGCACTCCTACATTTCTATGCAAGATTAGAGTCCGCGATCATTCACTGTGCGAATGTGGCTTGGATGAAGGAACTCTGGAACATCTTTTCTTCAAGTGCCCAAATTTATCAGTCCAACTGTATGATATCCTTCCCCACGACCTTCCCCGTCCTATCAATATATCATTTCTCTTAACTTTGTCCCATCCCTCCATAGTCAGAATACTAGCTAAATTTATAACTAACAATAATCTGAAATTGTAACTCCCAACCGGCTCCCCTTAATAAATTAAGTTAAAATATTAAGTGTCTGTTTGTATTGTCCTACTAACTAGTATTGTCCACCTAATAATGTTTAAATAATAATAAACCCTACTAATAATTGTTTGTTGTCCCTCAGGTGTTGTGCTGTCCTTTACTATAATATACCGAACCCGAACGAAACTGTCAAAGTTTACCGAGTAAACTAAAATAAGCCACAGCTACAAATTACACTGTGTCTCTCAAACCATGACATTGGCAAAATCACCGATCAAAATTGGTGGCGGCCATTTAAAATAAAGAAGAAGAAGAAATACAAGAGCCTTTTTACTTTGCCACAATTAGCATGTCAAAATTTTGAGGCGTAGAGGTTCATTTTTTATTTTTATTCACCCACTGACGGCAAATGATGAAACCTATAAGGCTACTGCCAAAAGATATCGATGTCTGTTCATCTCTGCCGCATATACACAATTAAATGAATACACATGAGACAAAACATAGTCTAATCACCTGCTGGAAAGCAGCATTGCATTTGATCTGATATGTGTATTTGCTGTAGTAGATATCGCGGAAATTATTCGATAGTCAAATTATTTATTATACACAAATTTATTTTGCTATAGTAGATTCTGCTTTTTTAATTTGTAATTTCAAAAATCAACTTCAACAGAAACTATGATTTGTATTTTAAAATATAATTAGCGTAAGTATATGTTCTACAGTAACTGATTAAGGTAAAGTAAGAATAAATCCAATTATTTACAGGAATAATAATCAAAATTGGTTTTAATGTTGTATGATATACACACATAAAAAATCGAATTGAAGTCAGCTGCTTTTATTGTACAAGTATTAATATTGTTATGTCATTAATGCAACATCCTAGCATCTTTCACGTTCTAGTGGTCCTTCCATTTGGTGTAATACTCAGAACGGGAAGTCTTCCAATTTGCTAATATCTTTACTTTTTTTTTTACTTTAATTTTGTTTCTCGTACAATGAAAATAAAAAAAATACGTTTATATAAAAGTTTTATATTATTGATATTTATAATTTTTATACAAGAATTCATATTAAATTGATGTAATAATAAATAAGGGTTAATCTATCTTTGTTACGGTACTTAATCTATTCAGTGTTGTCTTAAATTTGAATGACTACTTGATGTTTTTTTATTGATATGAAATTATATACAGTATACAGTTTTATATCAATAAAAAATTTACTTAAAATAATATTCCTGATTAAAACATTATAAATTAATTAAATTATTCTCAAAAACGCGCTAAGATGTAAGGGCGGAAAATTTCCCTACTCTATTATTATATATTTATTTGTTACTAATAATAATCTGTATGTACATGTAAAGTTAAATTAAGATACTTTTAATTTCAGACATAGTAAAATTACTACGTATAGACAAAATTTTATATTCAACTATACACATACTTGTATAAGCTATATAAATGCTGTTATGTTGGTTATAATTAAAAATCATCACTAACAATAAAATATTTTAAATAATAAGTAATTATCCAAAATTATTACATAGGTGTTAATCTCTCTGGTTCCTTTTCTTCTTTAACAGTATAAACAGATCGTCTAATGGCTCCTCCTTCACATCTAGAACCGGAAACGTGGTTTAAAACTTCCGGCAATGATTCTCCTTCAGAGTTTATTATTGTTTCGTCTGTAAAATTTCCACTTAAATCTCGTCAAGATCGATGCAAAAATTCCGGTGTCAAAACTTTTTGAGTTGTTGCTTTTAATACTTTCTCATGATGCTTCAAACGATGTACAATTTCATCGTGGAGTACGTTAAAGCACATAGCTGTCAGCGCTAATCCAGTCATTATATAGATAGAACAAAACCAAACTGTGCCCGACGAAGCACCATTTTTTTGCGTTGCACCGGGAGCTAAATGACCGAATCCGATAGTACTAAGACTCATAAAGCAAAAATATACACCATCAATGGGACTCCATCCCTCTAATTGGTACAGAACGAGAGCACCGAAAAATATGTATGTAAAAATAGCTGCGAGGCATAAAGAAACTGGTGCAAGAATCGAAAAGCCGCGCAATGAGACTTTAGAATCTGTATCTGTACAGCTCATTGAGTCGCAATCCCTTAGAAAACTCAAACTTTGAGATTTATCTTTAATAGAATTTGTACTGATGGTATGTGCTTGAGATGCTGATATTATAGTACCCGAAGGTGACCGTACGTAATAAGGTTCTTGGAGATGTAAAGTTTGGTTTCTGAAGTCATCGTGTCTTCTTACTTTCTCTTTTCGTTCTTTGCTTGCCATAGTTCTTTCATCGAGGCAACAATATCCACATTTTGTGCACAGACAGCAACATAACGCTCGACTAAAAACACTCCGAGCAAGTCTTGACAATAAAGCTCCAACTACTGATAGATATAGAAGAGTCAGCGGAATACCTACTACGGCATATCCAATTGTAACAGCTTTTCCTAAGGCTGTTTTTGGGGCTACACTTCCATAACCTGCAACATATCCAAAATAATTAACAAAATGTTAATTCCAATTAACTTTTTTGTTTCCAAGCTAAGCTGGATACTTATGTGAAGATTGGGTTCAAATACTATATAATTTTATATGTAATATTTTAAATCATCATCAAATGAACAAATTTATATAGAACTGAAAATTCTCAACAATAATGTAATTATAATATACATACCTATAGTTGTGAGAACTGTCAATGAGTACAAGAACGCTTTAGCGAAATTCCAGTCATACTCATCGACTACCAAAGCTGGGGCTGATTCCAAGGCTCTAGCACCACCATATTGTGCGGACACATCAGCTGCTACTCTTGCCACTAACTTTTCTTGAAATCTAGCTATTTCTTGGGCAGCTAACCTTGTCCAATTTTCTTTATATAGAATATTTAAGGACACAGTTATTTCCCAAATACTTTCAACGGTTTGTGATCGAAGCTCGGCACTGGCCTGTGTTATACTCCCATTAATCTTAGATAATGGCACCTTTTGGTTATCGCTAGCTTGGTAGGAGGTAGTTGCCAATGTTTTCTGATGTATTTTTGAAGCGTTTCCCTCAATAGCTAAAAAAATAAAAGCTCCCAACAGAGTATAAGCTAATAGTAGGACGAATATTCCAAGATTTGTAATACAGCCAGCAACTATCGTTTTCTTTTTGCTCTTTTTAGTCTTAACACAGAAACAGCAAGTTGTGACGACGTCATCATCAGGTCTATAATTATCAGTTTTTCCATTTTTTTTATATTTTCCATTCACATGATTCTTCTTCTTATTCTTGTCCATTTTTTATTTCATAAAGATATACTAAACATTTTTTCGTCTAATTTTCTATTACCGGTTCAAGTTATCTGTAAAAGAAAAAGTATATTTAAACAATGCTCAAACTTGTCCTCTTGTGCCTGCAAGTATCAACAACATAGGGTTTTCTATTATATATATATATATATATATACATATATATGTAACAATATAGGTAATCCCACTTTTACTTCGTGTACTTAAATTTCAAAGCTCAGCAGACCATAATACAAAGTGACTATACCAGTGAAAGGCGTGTCGATAAAAAAAGGAAAAAGGGAGAAAACAAAATCGCGTATTAGCATATGTATTGAGTAGATCCCGATTAGATAATTTTATTGAACACAAAAATTCGTTTTATGTTTGTAAGATATTTAAAAACATTTTTTATTTATTAATAGTTTCAATGTTTTTCTAGAATAATATTAATTCATCCATTAAATTCATTAATAATATATGGTACTGACTTACATAATATTTACCTACAACCAATTGAGTTTTACTACTTATTATATAAATTTATTACTCTAACCTATATACATAGAACTTATACACATACTCTTGATGGGTTAATTTTGTATAAATATGATTAGATAGAGATCATTATTGTTAACATTTTACAATAAGTCTTACTCATTACAATTGTTAATTTGCATAAATGATTAATTGTTATTATTAAAAAAAAATGTTACTGTTGTATGTTACTATGGATTACAAGGATGGCCAAAAATGAAATGGAAAAGTATAAAAGATGATATAGGATGAAAAGGAGTAATAACGAGAAGAATTGATGAGAAAAAAGTGATACGAATTAAATAATTAATTATAATAGTAGATATGAAAAAAACATAAAAAAATATGACTGAACAAGATAATAGCGTTCTGTTGTCTATCCTTTCATAATGAAAAGTGTGTTTCACTTTTCATTATGAAAGGAAAATTTAATAACAATATTTTGTTCCGAGTTATACTTATGAAAACTTATAACCGTCTCATTTGCAACTACAAAACAAGAGTTTTCATCGCTACAGAACATTAAACAAAAACACTAATTACTTCCTACTACAGTATCCATTATATGCGACCTACAGTCTTCAAAGTTCTAAATGGTTTCTAGTAAATTTTAACTGCACAATATAATCCAGACCACTGTCTGTAGTATTTGCGGTACTACAGACAATTTCAACATATAAACCGCACAATAGTTGGAACCACATTACTAAATGACGACTTAAACGTATTAAAAATTCACAGACAGAGAGTGTTTGTCAGTACATTTATTTATTTATTTCAATATAAATAAATAAATGATTAAAAAAATGAACGAAAATAATTCAATACTAATAGTATTTTGTCCGATGTAATCATCCTTCAATCCCGTTATTTTAATAAATCGAAATATTTGTGAAAATTTAGATTATACTAGGAAACTAATTATAAAACAATTGTAAATAATAGTACTCATAAGTACTACGTTTAATAAGGAAATATTATTTTATAAAAATATGTATTGCTCTATGAATTTGCAAAATCGGAAATGTTTCAACTAGAGTCAGATATTTATAGTATATCAAAAAAGTATTCTTAAATTAAAATTTATCGTAATTAATTTAGTGTTATAGCAAATATAATTCGATACAGCAAAATGCCGCGTGCCACTTTGCTATATCGAATTAATAGCCGATATATAGTTTCTACTCTAGAGTAATTCACGTCGAGTATCGTTGCCGACGACAAAGGTACAAAATTAAGCGAACGTTTCATCCTGTATTCCACGGAGAGAAATGGATACGGTAGATAGACGGTGCAGATGTCGCCACTTGTGAACTAGTTAGAATGGCAGTGGTTAACTTGTGGTATTTGCGGTCAGGTCGAGTACCTTCGATACATCGACTACGAGTTCTACAATTATGGATTTAGATTTAATCAATTTTGTCTCTACATGTGCAGATCATCTTTGTGACATTTATTTAGAACTAGAAGTAGCGCGAGGTTCTGTATGTATGATGTCGTTATATTGAAATCTATAAGTATTACTTTAATATACCTTTTATTCGAACTAATAAACTGATTAAAATATAATAATGACATAAAATAAATGTACCAGTTAAGTTTCCTCCTAGTTCTTCTTAACTAAAGTTTCCAAGTAGTAAAGTTAGTCGAATTGAATTGTAAGGAAAGTAAAAATTATATGTATAAGCGGCATGTATAATGCCAATTTATTAATTAGGAAACATTAAATTTCACATTTCTAGACTCAGTAATATTGGCTTGTTAGTTGGTAAAAACATTAATCACAAAGCCTCCAAAAGGAATAGTTCAAACAATCCGAAATATAATTTAGGAACACAAAACTGTGTCTGTTAGTTTTATTTTTACGATTAAACTGCTAGCGAATCAATATGAAATTTAATGTTAAGATAGATTGCATGACGAGAAAGCACCTAGGATATGTATCTTTGAAAAAGGAAACGAAGTCATAGAAAACAGATAGTAGCAAAATATGAGAATAAGGTGCAATAACAGTGCTCATCTAGGTCGCCATTTACATTTTTTAATGCAAAGCAAAACTGTTTACATTTTAGTACTCGCGATATTACTTAAAGAGCTACTATTACAGCTAAAGTCAACTTTATAAAGCGAACTCTCTTGTACAAAGTATCAATTATCGGTTTCATCTCTGCGTTAATGTACCGGAAATGATGTGGCATGCGACTGTGGCTCGGATAACGTCATAACGGCCAAACTTGAACAATTTATTTACAATTTACCAAGTTTAATCCGCTTGTCATTACACTAATTCACTTGCGAGATTAAAATAAGTCTAAACATTAATTAGCTTAATAAAAAATGTGATTTTCATGTGATGTTATATAATGTCTTTGACAATAAATCTCTTACCGATGATTATTTTTCAAACAAAATAATTTACTTTTTCTTTTACTTACTTGCCACAACTTTGTCACGATTAATACTAAATGATTAATATATTATACATTTCTGAACTATATAATCCATACTACATATCCATCCAACTATATACGCTGAGTAACAATGAGTCCTAAATAAAGTGAAAACTAAGTATCAATATTGAATAACTATTAATTCTCTATATTAGCACATTGTAACTGTTCTAGTATAAAGATACAAAAAGATCTTTGATAAATTATTCTAAATCATTGAAACATCATATTAAAAATTGACTGAGTATAGACTTTGTAAAAAGTCATCTGAGTATACTGTTAGTCGCCAGGTATCTTGCTTTGTAAAATATGTTTCAGTTAAAGAATATACAAGACAAGAGGCATGATTTCTTAGTCCGGCGAAATGACAAAACATATAATAAGATGACATCCATGGGATTTTGTTTATAGGCGACGGTTACTGCATCAGTTGGATATTCAGTTTGCTATTTCATTTACATAAAATAAAGGTATTTAAATGGGACAAAATAATTGCTAATATAATAAAATCACTCAATACCACTCTGGAAGATATCTCTTCTAGGGATAAGTCCACATTTGCTCACACTGTCTTTAAATTAAATTATATCATGTATGTGTAATAAAGAATATATAGTTCCAAATATATAAATTTCTACGAACAACAGAAAGTAATCGTCATAGAAATTTAATGAAAAAAAATATTGTCAGTTTGTAAATATTCTACTTAGAAATATAAATAATAATATATATCTAACATGCTCTCTACAATCCCAAGTTACAAGAAGTTGGAATCGTTTTTACCTAGTGGTGCGAACTAATCGCAAACTTCCACAAATTCGCCAATCTCGTATCTGTTGGAAGTGACATTGTGCAAATTAGTTGCGTGATTGATTAACTTATAATATCACCACTGGGAAAACTAGTTTCAAAACATTTTATATATTACAAAGTACGGATTGTAGCGTAAATTATGAATAATTTTCCTAATGCTACTGTCATTTAAGATTCGTCGTTAATCACATAATGTATTTAATATATCTTTGTGATGGTGGTAGAATCGTCTTCTCAAATGTGACATTGAAAATATACTCGGCAAAATAAGTCATATCCAGTGCTATATGCACCACGTAGTCAGTTGAAAATGCCGTTTATCCCATCATTCTGGAATTCATGGGCACATTGGAATGTATTATATATTATTTTTGCTTATATCTGTTACACATAAGTCATTTCGCCCCATTTTAATTACAAATATATTTAACAAATAATAATAATAATATTTATTTCAAGAAAAGGCATTTCACACGAACCTATGACAATTAAACACAGTGGTCAGTTGTGTTTATTTACAACGGTCTCTGCACTAAGCATAGCTTGTATCGCAGGTCCAGACTATGTTTTACCTATTTAGTTTGTTTTAGGGCAGTCAGTTCTAATACAGTACCTATATAGAAATAAAATATAATTTCTTAGTGACTTATCTCTAAATCAATTAACCTAAATCCTTAATAAATATAGGAACCCTGGAACCTAAATTAACCTTATAATGTGTAGTTACTTGTTTTCTCATAAGTCAGTTTTTTAAACAATAATTCACAATATAAGTTTCGAAAATTGACAGGTAACAAAGATTTTGTGAGACTTCGTATAAACGTCCTTGATATTTGTTCTATATAAAAATGAAATGAAAGAATGCTTTGTAAAATTTAATAAAATCAGGTCATTTGAAGTGCTGAATATGAAAAAGTTTAGACGGAAAATTATACAAAGTTCCATTACAGTCGGTTTATTACTTTTCTAACCGTAGGTATAAGAGTATTTGTTAGGAATTCTGCACTATAAACGATCAAACAACGTTGCTGTATATAGAAGGTATGGAAATTATAAAAAAAATTCGAATACTCGGCAATTTCCTGTCCTAGCTACTGCAGTGAAAGGGTGAAAACGATTTTCACTGCTTTTTAATTTCGTCGGCTACTACGCAATAAGCAATAATGAAAACGTGTAAATGTTATTGTGTTTCGTGATTTTTTATTTTAATGACTCAATCTTTAAAATACATTCTACATTCTTTAAGTATGTCTATTTATAAGCGGAAAGTGTATTGACTAACATTATTCCGCGAAATACTCATGATATTTTTCATGAAAAATTTCGCGCGCTAAAAACTCAAAGTATATATATATAATATATGGGACAATGTTTCTCAAGCCGTGCTCGTGACACTGCCTAAAGTATCACCAAAAAATTATAAACCATATATAACCAAAATTAGTATATAATGTCATAATAAGGAACTATTATCATTGTCGGAGAGAACGGAAACAACTGCAACTGCAGCGCTCGGATTTGTAAAGGAAAAATAATCTTACAAGGTAAAATTTAAGTAACGGGCTGTAATATATATCATTAATACATATTTTTTGGGGTATTTCATATTTATATGGTATAAATCAAAACACCGAAATGCAATTGAATTCACAAGTTCCACAACATAGGCAAGTACCTACCTGTCTATGTTGAGATACGATAGTTATAAAAACGGTCATAAGTAGAAACCAGAGTAGTATTTCAAGTTCCATCTTAATATTCAGTAAACGTATGCGAATATCCTCAAAGTTACGAGTACGAAACCCACAAATTCGACGCCGATAGAAAATAACAATTCTCATAATACCCACCTACTAAAATTTTATTATCAAATTCGGAATTTATGCTCACAGATCTCAGTTGGAATCCGTTGGCGGTATGGTTACCAGATGTCGCACATTTTTGGTATAGTCCCAACATTCCTAACTTTACACAAAAGTCCAATTAAGAAAATCGAACATTATACGTTAGTAATGGCTGTGCCCACATCGATTTCAGGTAATAATTTTATAGAAAACAAAAATGTAGTAGTATTCTTTTTTCACAACATATAATATATAAATAAATGAATACCTCAAATATTATTAGGCAATAGAAATTTATAAAGTAAAATAAAAATATATCTACTGTATTAAAAATGGCCACTTAGGTATTATCTCAATTAATTTCTGTGTTAATAAAACATTTGCACATAGATTTACAGAATAAAATAAAACAACAAATAATATAAATAAAATAATAGTAGCTCTCAAAGTACTTAGATTACGTACTTATAAACAAAATAAGTAATTGCCATGACCAAATAAAAATTGTGACAAGTTTGAAAAATAATTAAACATATTAAATTAATTCAGTTCTTAATCTTTTTAAATCGAATTGAATATCAGGTTAAATATATAAATAAACTCTTTTGCTGTATAATTATTCTTATTAATAAATAATTTTAATTTTTTTTTTAATTACTTAACTTTAACTGAATTGAACCTACGTGTTGAAATTCGCTTACAAACCGCAAAATTTCAAAGGTAACATTTTCAAATTCAATAATTTAAAATTCCGGAAATATTCCTCTTTATGGCAACCCTGTTCCGCACGCAGGGTAATGAAATAAGTCATTTAAATTGGAATAGAGATTTCAATGGTGGAACATTAGGCGTTTGGGGTGGCTAAAACGTGGTAATATTGGATTATATCACTGATTTATGCAAAATCTTTATCGAAGATGACACCTGAAATTGAATTTTCGTATCGTCACATTACTTTGGTTGGAATGATCGCAGCACCGAAGGATTTTTCGATCTACCGTAACTTTATTAGCAAATTCACAAACGGGTTAGGTACCTACTAATTTTGCAATTTTTACTTCATTTTGTAAATCATGAGACCATACTTCAATTTAAATATATATCATTCATGACTATTATTATATTTTTCTATACCTAATTATCTCCTTCAATTTTAGAATACAAGGAAGATCATTATTTCGTTAAAAATTCTTTATTGTAGATACCTAAATATTTTTGTCCGTCATTCTAAGATTAATGAGTAAGTAAGAGTTAAGTAAAAAGATGTTCGTACTAAAATAATATGCAATAGTAATACATCGTTTTTAATATCTTACATTCCGCGGTTATATGTTACCGGTAAGCAAATTAGAATGAAAAGTGTTCTACCTAATTGGAATATTAAATAAGCTGACGCTCCATCCAATAGCAAGCTACAATAGTTACAGTGTATGAATATATGAATACCACATTGACATGATGCCCTTGATACCCTTAATGGGTTGCCATATCGGAGTCCTCAAATGTCATGCCTTGCCTGCAAGCAGCTTGGCTGCTAAAATAGGTGGAACCCACGCAGACTACTTTTACAGTCACCTTGGTACGAATATTCAATTTATTAAGTAGTAATATAGTCTATATATTAAGTTACATTCAAATACATTAATCGATTAAATGTTATAGATTAACAAAAACCTAAATATTTTTACAAACTTTTACGTGTTTATAATATTAGTGGAATAAATCTCCATGAATGGAATATTTCAGATATTCAAAGTTAAAATCTCGTTGGAAAATATACTCCAACAGTGCTATTAATACTATAATATTAAGCACCATAAGAATAACTTACCTAGACTTACTTAAGATAGAATATCCAGAGAAAAGGCACTAAAAGTGTCAAACCCGATCGGATTATTGCAATCTGCACTTTCGTAGATACCTTTTAAGTAACTTCAGGTACAGATATAATGAAAGCAAGTGAATAACCAGTTTCAGCTTGGATATATTATTATATTATATATATTATTGTATTAATGTGAATTCTATTGAAATAGGTGCATACAAAATTGTATTTATTATGTATGTATTATGTAAAAGACAAGTTATAAATAGGTAATTATGAATAAAGAAAAAATTATCTTTAAGGACAGAAGCCAATATATATAAGTTCTCTCTGTCTACCACGTAAGAAATAGAGCTTGAGATAAATATATAGAACTTGATGTTATAGATTATCACTAATACCAAATATTATTGTGCCTATTTATCGTGTACAAATATGTAGAATAGGAAAGGAGATAAATATAATATAAACAATAATGAACGTACTGGAACGTACTCTAGAAAATAACAAACTAGATAATTCAAGAGCCAGCCGAGCACCCAATCTTTACGAAGAGGTGCGTCAGAAAACACAATGGGCTTTGTGACTCGAATACATAATAGGATATGTTTTGCATACATTCTGTATTTATATGCACAAAACAGAAATATGCAAATGCATAGGTTTTGTTTATTTGTGTATTTATGACATTAATATGCGTACAGGTGTACCGCTGCACTATTGCTTCTAATATATTAATTATCATCACGCGGATTCCAACAGCGATGTTTTACATGGTCCCAAACCAAATAGAGCCTGTATTTTAGACTTTTTATAGATAATTCGCAGTTATATGAAATACATATTACATATAAAAAATCCATAGATAAATACAAACCCATGAATACATTGCACCAGCACAACACTACATGTATTGTGTGAGGATTGTACCTATAAATATTGGAAGAATCGTAGTTTAAACTCCTACACAACCGAACTTATTTTAATATTCCTAAATTACGGACCATGAAATATAAATTTAAATGAGGGAAGTTACATGTCGCTCACCTAACGCTGAATTTACTCAAACATTTATTTGTTTTTTTTTTTGACTTTCCAACAATTGTATTTTTTTAGTTAATCCACTATCAATAATGTTTACAATATAATATTAATGAAATAAAACAGTAAGATTCGAATAAGAAGTAAATCTGAAATTCAATCAAATTTTAAAAATCCAAATATATTTCTACAGCAGATATCTCGAAATATTATAATAGTCTATTATCTGAATAGATATAGATAGGTACTTTATCAGTCTAAAATAAATATATTTATATTCCACTTAGACGAAACCATCTGTTAAAACATTGTACAAAATACACCCTAAGTCCCCCAACTCGTGATATTTGATCTAAAAGCTTCGAGGAATTAACATTGTATTTGAAAGACGATTGACGTATGACTTCATGAAATAAATATAAGCATTGACTGTTGTTTTCGGTCCTTAGACAATAATAGACATTGGAAGCTTATAACAATAAGAAGCTTAGTCTTAAAAAGCAATCTCACAAATATTGTAGCTAAATCTTTGTTTAGATTTGTGTACATTTAAATTTATTGAATTTACTTGTTATAAGAGCTGTGAGGTATATTTTTTAATATATTGGTTTCAAAGACTGATATTGAAGCCTTTATTATTTTGAGGTTATTTAAGTTTTTTATTATACATTGGGCATAAACTATTATACAGTTTAATGTGAACTAACTTAGTAAACATGATTGTTAACTATAATTTGTAACCACTAGATTGAAAAATAAAATAAAAAACAGTGTAGGAACATATTTCTCAATATTATTATGTTCATATCAAAATATGAAAATTTCGATTATTTACTAATCTTATATTAATTAGTATATAATAAATTGCATCAGATTTCTATTTCTAGTTCTTCATTCAAGTTTTCAATTGCGACTCGATTCAATTGTAGGCTGAATTTTCATTTAGATCGGTTGATTCAATTATTCAATTTCGAATTTTCTATATTTTATCTAGAAATAATTTATAATTCGAAATTAGACTTTTGGTACTAATAATATTAGTTTTATTATATTACATTATTTCAATCTATTATATATATATTATAATTTTACTAAGTTAGTAACATAATCAAGCAATAGTCCAAATACAATAGCTAACCCAACCTTTAGACAGGAAGTATTATTATTTTCAATAACATTTCTAAACAAGTAAAAGTAATCAAAAAGAGAATATAGCGATAAATTTATACAGTTTATCTTACATAAAATATAGTAGAAAACCTCATTAATATTTATAAGCTATTAGTTTCAAATAATTTCTTCATTTTAGCATCTATTTTCCTATATAAAAATGGACAGGGTGTATCTGTATAACAGAGTTATTACAGCTATATATTTGTGGCATTGAAATTTAAAGCTTTTTCAGTTATAAAATGCATAAAAATCTTTATTCTATTCATTTGCTGCACCTGCACTAGTTCCCGTAGCATCCAATTTTCGCAACACTCAACTATTGGGAGTGGAAGTAGGCTACTGTTCAAATAAATTGGGCCCTGTTCTGAACTAACATACACATACTCAATGTTCGACAAGTTGCTTCATGAACATCGACATTATATTGGTAAAATGTACTTTATGTATTTATTTCAAAGCAATAAATATCAGTAATCATACTGTAATATTTAGAGGTTACCTATTGATGCAAATACTTAAATAACCCTGTGTCACTCAATACAAAATAATGTAATATAACTAAAAATTTAATTTCCGAATATAATATGTAAGCATGTTATTTCATTTCCGAACAACTGCTCATATTTAGGTATTCATTTGTTGTATATGTTGTTATCAAATTAAGGTTTGTATAGAAGAAAATATATGTAAAAGCAAAAGCGTTCCTAAAAGTGAACAATTTACGTTAAAAAATTCCATAAATTATTTAACAAAATTGACAGATTGAAGTTCAGTTGTTGGAATGTTTTAGCTGTTACAGTGAGATATTACTCCTCGACGTTACAAAATCATGTGAAGCCGAGGCAGACAGCAAATATGCAATAAATAACTCATAGTATAATATACAATCATAATAAGTAATGAAAGAGCTAAATATTAATAAACCTTTTGCTCTAAATTCATTCGAAGCCTTTAAGTCACGAATTAGACGATTCGTTAAACAGTAATTCGGACTCTTATCTTGTAAGTTCCAATACATATAAGTAAATACGAAAATAAAACCGTTGTTATATCTATTTTAATAATTGAAATAAAATTGTACGTCTACACTTCGTTAGATATTTATAGGTTAACTTGGAATACTAGTAACCAGAGTCATTACGTGTACTGAGTACTATATACAGCTCAGTGAAAATATCTGGAATGTTACCGTATGCACCCACTTACAAATTAGAAGGTATGTTTATTTCGATATGATGGTTTTAATGTATATACAGTAACTTTCATTTAGAAACTGAAAATGTTACTCATGACTGAACGTTCTGTTAATGTCTGACACGTTATTTATTTAAATAACATTATAAAATATTTTAAAGACACACAGTAATTTTATGCTAGCAATCTAAAAGTTTTCCGATTTCAATTTTATAAAAGAATTACTTTTTACTATTTTGTACTATTTACAAACTAAACTAAACTAAAAATTTTTGTGAATGAGCTATTAATAGCTACAGTTTATCAAGCCATAAACAATTAATTTTATGCCTAAATTTGATTATGACTTAGAAAAATTTACTCTACCACTACATATTAGAAGATACCGATACTACAATCAAATGTATAAGTATATTATAATATATGACAAACCATTGTTTATGTTTTCATACAAAAATTTGGTAGTATTGATCTTGATAGGAAACTAATAAATTCTATATCTATTCTTATTTATGTACACTAAATAGTGAAACCATTTCAATAGACAATATAGAACTTAATAACCTAACATACATCCCGTTTTACAAGCGATTCGGTGACCAAAATTAACCAATAACCTTTCATTAGACCCATAAAATGAACCCAGATAATACGTTTAGTAACTACCGCGATATAGAAGGTACAGGGAGCATTTACGATCTATCAACTAAGCATAAAATGGTATATTGTGTTTCATTTCTAAAGCTTGAGTATATAATACGTGTTATTAAAATCTAGTTAGGTACGTGAGTACATTCATAAATCGACATCTACTGGTGATAAAACAAACGTCTACAGTACACGAAGCATCTATATGATGCTATGTATTATTTGATTAATTAATTAAATTGTGGGTGGCATATTAAAAATTGTCATAAAATAAATTAGTTCTCCCATTTGGGGTGTATATGTTTAGCCTATATGTTGAACCATATTTAACGGCGTATTATGTAAGTAAAAATGATAACCTAATTCGTCAAACAGTTTTTACGTGAAATATTAACACACAAATAAATTAATAATCACCTTGTAATGATTTTACAATCTTATTGTATTAATAATTGTAATATATGTGTAATTATAATAATAATTATAATATATGTAAAGATAAAGATTATATCTAACAATTTATTTTAAAAAAGTAAGTTTATATTTCGAACCAACTACATTAAGCTCCAATATGCAGGCTAATTAGAAGTAAGTCGATATCCGCCTGCAGTATTCCACTTAATTATAGTACTAGTATTTAGCAATACTAGTACTTGTTTACTTTAATTATGCTCTTAAAATATAACTATACAATTAGAATTCAACAATGTTTTAGCTTTTACAAATATTGTTGTTTACGTACATGTTCTCACTTTTAAACCTTTATTTATTCACACCTTTGTTTGCTATTGTGACAAGATAAATAGGCTCACGACCCTCCTATCTCTATAGTGTTTTAGAAACTTTATTCAGTCCACAACAAAGATGAAATAGAAAATCAAGATTCAATCAACTTATTAAAATGGACAATGACTAATAAAATTTTATTTCACATTGATCTGAAATATAATTGATTAACAATGTAATATTCCTATTAGCCACTATATAACATGGCAACAAGAAAGTTATAATCGAACTTCGCTTAAGGTCCGTTCGTCAAATTTTTCAGTTTAGTTAAGGTCGGTTGTTTCAAGCTACAGTATTTCGGTCAAATATCGTAAATATACAGAAATCTTTCGAAAAATAAATCACTGAAACTTAGTTATAAATCTTATTAAAATTCGTTATCCGAAAGTGAAGATCTGTATTAATAAATAGGTAAATTTTATACTCGTAATAATACTTCTAAATCTTTATTGACTTGTAATTAGAGAATTTATAAACAGAAGCACCTTTTGTTTGTAAATCGTGAAATATAAGTATTTGATCCTGAAAAACAATTTGAAACCTATAAAATACTGAATTAGATGGTATAAATTATCTGTTTAAACAAAGCTATTCAACTTATTCTTAGTTAAAAACTGACAATAAAATTATCAGTTCTTTAACACTTTATGTTGAAATAGATTTAAAAATAATTGTCATATTTCGTCAGAGAACTAAATTTTAAGAATAATGATTCACTTACATGAATAGTAACTTTGTTTTATTCTATATATCTAATTAATTAGTTTTGAAAATATACATTTACTTATAGGGGGAAGTCCCGTAACGCCGGACGGCACCTAGCGCCGGACACTCCTACTATTTAAGAAAGTATAGCCTGTTCGATTCGAAGTATAAATGAAAGGGGCGCGGGGGACACACACTACAGCATCACGGGATACGGCTCTCCAGTGATGCACAAGGCCACGGCAGGAACGATTTATCGGTGTTTTTGGTGAGAAATCACAGCGTCACCTAAATATCGATGTAAGTAATTCTGGTATATTTATGCATTTACATTTAAGTTGTATTCAAAAATAAAAGTAGTACTTGATTGTTATTCGTAAACTGGTAGAATATTATTAGATTTTTCAAACAAATTTGGTAGGTCAATGTACGAAATTGTCTGTCCCTTAGCACCGGACACTAAGTAATCCCTTAGCACCGGACAGTAAACATATTGATATTTCTTGTGAGAATTTACAAATAAAATTTTGTTAGAGTATAGAAGAACAAAGAGAATTGAAATGGAAGAGAAGAAAAAGAAAGGATCGTGGGAGCTCACAGAGCTTACAAACTGCTATTGTTAAGGTTATGTCAAAAGAACTGAGTGTAAGACAAGCTGCAATAGGATACAATATTCCTGAAATTTAACACCTTTATTATATCTTGTAGAGTGCCTACATAATAAAACAAAGACGTTAAATCGAGGAGAAGAAACGATGAAACAAAAGTTAGGTAGGTTCACTACCACCTTCTCACCAGAGTATGAACAAGTATTGATGGACCACGTTAAAGATTTATCTAATAGATGTATGCCGCTCATGATAAAGGAAAGTAAATCAAAGGAAGGAGCGTAGACAAGGGAAAAGAAGCGAAAAACATGAAGTCTAATGGAAAAATGGAAATAAAGTAGAACTATTAATTGAAACATCTAACTCAAACAAAACAATTGCGTAATTTGTTTAGAAGACACTGACGATTACTGGATCCAGTGCTCATCCTGTCGTGGGAGGAACGTGCATGAAGCATGACTAGCCATGTATACAGACGTTCCGGAGTGTATAGATGGCTACATATGTGATCGATGCAGGCTATTTTGAAATGTCCGGTACTAGGTGCCACTTTTATAAATTACATTTTTTATTATCCATGTTTGATTGATAATATTAATTATTTTTAATCAGAGGTTGTGTTTTTTTTTTATTTAATTTGATTTCTAAGTTTGTTATGTACTATTAGTCATAAATAGATAAACATTCCTTACTAATTATTTTTTTATTTATTTATAAAAAACCTTAGATGTCCACCACTAGGGGACTTCCCCCTAAAAGCTTTTATATAATATTCAATTCTGGAAATTTGTAAGTCTCTACGATAAATCCCTAGTCAAAATAAGATATTTTAACATAGACAAAGCCAAGTACAAAAGAGCAAAAAAGTATGAAGTCATACGACTAAAGGTTCAAAATGGATGTTAATTAAATTTCACGTAAGAACTGACTAGACTAGGCTTTATCGTACATAAATATCATTATTTCAAGAAACCGACAAACTTGCAGATTACATTTAGTAATTTATAAAACGAAATACCTAAGTTTATGAAGCAATACTAAATAACTAACCAAATAAAGAAATTTTAAAAAATCCAGCAACTAGCACTTACTATGCTATAAAAATGAACTTAGAAATTTCTCAATGCAGCTACAACATTTTAAGCGGCAGTAAATTTGTTGCTCGTAAAATCGGTTCATTGCTAGTTTGCTCCAACTCTTCGGAAATCCGCTAACATAATACCTAACTATGTGGGCAAAATGTGGAATATTCACGGAAATATAATTGAATATTATTCATCCAGATATTGTGTTTTTAGTACAATACAAATCCAGTTTTATTAATAATAAAATCGACTTCCATTCTAGAATTAATTAATAATTATAATAATGGCATTCCTGGACAATTCACCTAAAATGCTATCTATGCCCAAGCTAAACAGAGTTTTTATTATGGGTACTAGACAACTGAACACAACACCCAGACCGACATACATTATATTCATGATGTCGGTACAAATATTTATATCCTGCGAGTATTCAAACCCGAAACCAATTGATGTAAAACAGAGTGCTTCATCGCTAGACCACCAAAGCCGTCAATAAATTAACATTTTTTGTTATAGAATTTATGTTTGGTCTAACCTAAAGGTAAATTTAAAACTGCATCGATTTCAAAAACAATACTCAAAATCCGTATGAATGAAAAATAAACACAACGAATTGATAATCTCAAATGATATCATGTTTGGTAACCAAAATATTCAAAGAAACTTTGCAATACGTTACAATATAGGTATATATATAATAATTTCTTAAACCTGGTATTGAAATGATATTATGCTATTATAAAGGAGTGCTCCTATGGATAATGTTTACACAAATTAATTGGCAAACATTATAAAACGTCTTCAAAGAGTAACTTAATAGAATACGGAGAAAATTATAATTGCTTTTCAAAATAATTCTGTCCTTAAACATAAAATTTTAATAAATTTATTAAAATCAACATCAACAACAAAACAGGTATGAGTAATTAATACTAAAGTAATATTTCCATTTTAAAATGTTTGTATGTATATATAATAGTTTTAGTAAACAATCAAATAAAGAAAGTATCTTTATTTGATTGTTTACTAACCGAATTGAAATAGAAGAAAGTCCTTAATTCGATAGTCTTTTTTAAGATACAGATTATGCCAATTTGCTTTATTATTATTGTCAAATGTATTTTATTTAAATAGTTGATATATGTTTACTAATAATATTTTTTAAGAATTAACATTTCAACATCGTACAAAATACCCTAGTTTCATGATGTAACTTAGGACTCGGCCAACGGGATTATACCGGCTAGATGTCTGACCCCAGGATATTAAAGTAGGGCTAGCGATTGAGGTCACAAGCTTAACATTATAAACCATATAAATCCTTGTATCAAAATTATTAAACTATATCATTGAGAGATAAAAACATTTTATTATTGACTAATGTTACTACTTACTAACACTCCACGAAATTCGTCGTTATATAGATTCAATATATATAATATAATAATAACAATAATATCAATCAATAATAATATAGAATTCAAGCACGTCTATTATTTATTAGTCTGTATTATCTAGAAGATACATTTTCTATATACATTTATATCATATTTACAGTTATTTTATATACATATATTTTGTTGCATTTCATAAAACTAAATATGTATAGTTGATAGTGGCAATATGTTGTAAGCCTTTAGCGAATTAATTTTGGCTGTTAATAAAATTATAAAGTATTATAATATCTAATAACTATAACCAAAACCTTACTATATCATACGAATATTTATTGTATCATATAGACGTGTACAATACAGTATGTATTGTACACTTCTACAATAATAATTTCAACAGACAAATTCAAAACTTCTATTGAACTTATTACAATATTTAATAAGAATTTCTTGTTTACCAAACCTCATTATTTGGGTATTTAGTGTAAATTTGTACAAATATCAAAAAGATTACAAATATGTACTGACAACTAATTTCCTTCTGCGTACAGGTGACACTTCATTCCAACACAGTTTTAGGAAACTCCCGGTGTTAGCAACTTGGAAACTTCTTCGTATAAATGATACTTCCTCTATAGTTAATAGCGACATCATGACACTCAGAAAGTAAATGTATGACAGAAGATGCTTTCTTTTATAAAAAGTTAACGTAATTGTGTTTAATGTAATGTGTATTTTAAGACTTTGAGAGTTCCCGGTCAATATCCTAACGCCAACTTGCAGGCATGGAGCCTGTAAGTTGGCATTAGGATTGATGGAGATTGTAAGATCAAAGTAATAACTAGTTTTATCTTTCTGGCAGTTGGTTTTGGTGCATTGTTCTTTGTAATTTTCACCTTTGTCGCTATTTATTTGCGTGGTGATGTAACCTATAAAATTTTGACCCATCACATTACAGTACATGGTTCGTTATTATATTATAGTATACATATGTTATATTAGTAACAACTTCGAACAACATTCAATTTCATTGAGACTGGAAATCAAAATAGTTTAAAACTGCTTTAATAACTATTTCTATAAAATTTAACTACAGGCACTATATAAGATCAGAGTTCAAGATCAAACCATTAGTAATTTACAAATACAAAGCTATGACAGACGGAAATAAAACAGAATCCTTATGGTACGATAGGGATATCGTACCATAAGGATTCCGTTTTACCTTTTTGATTAAAACCAAACGCAATATATAATTATAACCCGACATGTACATATCGGGTTATAAGTACTCGTCTCATAATAAAAAACAAATAAGAATTTTCAATAAGATTACATTTATAATTCAATACGTAAATACCTCGAATCCTTATTCAAAGCACGGCGATCCCAGGAAACACTTTTTAATTCATCGAACTGTACCTTTTGACCCATCTCCCGTTATCCGTTATTCAGATAAGTCCGGGTCCCTGACAGCGGTATAAATACGGCTGTAACCTTTTCATTGCTGTCGAAAAAAGATCAGGTTTGCTCCAATGTTTCTGGAGATAATTGCGAACAGCCTATGTTATAAATCCTGAGCTATATAAAGCCCCTTTATATCTTAATAGAAAAATATTCGTATAAAAGGGCAATTAAAATTTTATTACACGAGCTTAAATCCGCGACTTAATACATGGACGATTTGACAGTTTTTAAATCTTCTTTACTTATTTATTAACCTAACATAATCTGGTATTGAAGATTATTTGTAATGCAGACATACACATACATACATATTTACTATAATAATAATTAATGACTATATATAACATATATTATATATCTACTCACCTATATTATATTATATTATATATAATTATCTTATGCAAGAAAATAACGTTGAAAAATTAATTTAGAACTATTCGTACCAAACTCATAGGGTTTTAAAAAATATTATTATTTTCTACTTTGTTTTATTGTGAAATGTGTTGCACACTCTAACTGGCTATATTCGACTACGTCTATGTGTTATAGATTGACCTAAGTAAAAAGTATATTACTCTCTGTCTTTTACAGAGATATTTCTATAGCGTATATACAGGAATATTTCTACATGCACATTCATACACCTATGATGTTTCTAATAGTATTTAGAACTTAACCAAATAAAAGATTGAATTTAACCTATTTGGTATTGTATGTATGTAAGTTAAGAGAAAACAATCATTAGCATATTAAACACATTGACGGTAAAGAGTATGAATGCAATTAATGTAATCATACAGGACGGCTCACATATATTTTGACATCCATGTATATATATGATGATGTGATGATCGATGTGTATCTATGGTGAAAAAATTCATCTGAGTAAGTGCGCTACATACTAGACAGATGAAGTAAGACCAACCAAACCCATTATTATTTTAAAATATGTGCCAGACATAGGTACTAGGAGACCATAAACATGATGAAAGCGGTATTTTGCATGACATAGACATCTTATTTGTTCGTTTAATAATTATAAATTTGTATTTTTTTTGCTGTAACAATCTTTTAAAAAATCACTCACTCATTATTGAAGGTAAATAATTTCATATTAGCCGTCTAATTAAGAACATAATATATTCTACGCGGCGCATATGTGTAATAAATTGCAACTGGCGCTACATACAAATACAATCATTGTGGTTGTCTATTATATACTCACTGTAACAGTATTAGTTACACTGCTTTTAGTCTATTAATCGGATGTTGGGTTGTAACTCTACTAGTGGTGACTGCAACTTTGTCCGCGTGTATATATGTAGATGCTATCGATCGACTAATCCCAACCAAATGGAAAAAATAAATATATCATTTATAACGTCATCTTTAATGTTATTAATAAATAAATTAGTAATAGTAGATGTCGTATTGGAAGTTAATTAGTAAAAATACAAATTTACAATATTAGGTGATATTTTTCTAAGATTTCTAAGGCTAAGGATTTCTTTAACTCATAATTAAGGACAAACATATTCTATGGAAACTTCATTCTAAATACACTAATTGTTTCTCTGTGAAACCCTAACACACAATACATATTTTATATGTAATTATTAATTACAAATAAATATATGTACTTAATTATGTATATCAGTTGTTTAGTGGCCACAGTAAAGTAGTTCTGCTTAATTTGGAACTAGATAGCACTGCATGAATGTTTCTGGATTATAATTCAGTAGTTTACAGTATTTATAATTGAAACTAATAACAGTCATTGCAGAAATAAAACAGCATCAAGGCACAATCACAGATTCCTGTAGTATCATCCCTAAAGTAGGGATGATTGGCTAATTTAGGGATGATACAGCCTGAGGAGCCTGATATTATACCTCATTCGTACCCTTACGTGTTTTGTTACGTGGGACAAAAATAGGTAAGATAGAGGCACCCAAGTGGATGATTTACTTCAAAGTCTCCATAATACGAGTATAGGATTATAATAATAAGAAATTTAAACATTAACGAACATTTTATTATTAGTATAAGTATTAAAAATATATTTAATTTCTGCGTCAAATAAATTTTTAATTTTGATAAAACAGTGTAAAATGGATATAAGAATTTAAAACAATGTTATATTAAAAATTATAGAATTTATTTGATTAAAGCGCCCTAAAAACCTAATAAAAACTAAATGTCCTTTAACGTTTTTTATTTGTAAATTGTACGACAAAGTAACGTATTGTAATTAAAAGTAATTAAATACAAAAAAATCATACCTTGGCTATATTTCTCGATGTTGGGATGGTCTAATAATATTGAGAGTATTTATTTGTTTCAATGTCATAGAATGATTCTACTAGCATTGTATTATCACATATCTGTTCTTGTATAATATAAATACAATATTATATTTTACTCATATTCACTACAGATCACTGAACTGTCAACATGGTACTGTGCATCTTCACTAACAGCAAAAATCCTTATTTTGTAACAATTACCACCAACACTATTTGACGATTCCCCATATATTTCAAATTTAACATCAAACGTCTTAATTTTGTTCCATTAAAATCGGTTAAATTTACAAATTTATTTGGATTATTGTAACCAATATGTTACTACGAAGATTTGAGCCCAGCTCGCTCCGCCATTTTTCTTTAACTTTACGCATGCGCGTCTTTTGTTTCAGCCTGACACATGCGCTCTGAATGTTTGTAATGAAAAATTAAAGTTGACATTGTTTTGGTTACTGTTCTTATGAAAAATGTAAGAAAAACCACTCCATCGAGGCAGGTCAGGAAAAAAACAAACATTCTGTAATATACGCATGGGAACATGAAGTACTTTTCATTATTTAGCCTCATTCCAAAGTTTGTGTATTATATGTACTCAGAGAAAGATTTTAACGGAAATTAGAAGCGCGGCACTGAAATAGTTATTTACTAATAATAATAATATTTTTAGCAAAGTGAGCACGCTTATTCAATATCGAGTTTAAATAATTGAATATTAGTCTCACATAAAAATAAATAGTTATTTTTATGTCATTTAGATATTTATAAAATACCTAGTATTTTGTATATTTTGTGACTAAGTATACATACCAAATATCTTAATAACTTATAAAAACAGAATGTGTTAGATTACTTTAAAGAAGATGATGAAATAGTTCATTAGATATGTCTGCTGAATATCTAGACTAACTGTTCATCAATTCAAATCCAGGCAACATCAAATCTTTGTGTCCTAATTAGTTTATTTAACAACTCTACTAGGTATAATGATAAACATTGTTAATAAGCTTAATTAATCTAAAGGGTAGAGGCTCGCTTGCCACGGTTAGATTAATATTCTCAGTTAGCTCGCATTATTCTCGTCTGAATTGTCAGTAAACCGGGAGCCATATTTGGTATAAAATTTTATATTATTAAAAACCGATGTCGATCGTGATAATATTGGTGTATTATAAATATTATTATCAAATATAAATATTATTAATTCTCAACAATGGCAATAGTACTGTGATAGTGAAATTTAGTTTTGTTGTTTCTTCCCTCTTGACATTTTTCTGCTCAAGTTATAATAATAATGAAAAACTATCTCGAATAGAATAGAATAGAATAGAATAGAAAATCATTTATTCAAATAAACTTAATTTAAGCACTTTTGAATAGTCATAACAATTTGTTTTTATCTACCACTCGTTCGGAAAGCTGTCTCATCACAAGAAGAACGAGCAAGAAACTTGTGTGTTGCTCTTTTAAATAATCCTTGTAAGTTTACATTTACAAGTCGAAACGAGTGAATACAAACTACCAACAAGCACTAATTTTTTGGGTCAAATATAATCATGCAATAAGATTAAATCAGTCGTAGTGATAAGAGCAGACCAGTCCCTACAAGCAGCACTCGTTCACGAGTATGACGGATGAGCCAGCCATCACTGCGCTCGACCATATTTTAGGAGCCCAATGACCCGGCCCACCACGCCGCCACATGTCTGGACATTTTAGTGAGCATGACTACTCATTCCACATGACCACGTCACAGCTACAAAAATTACTATATGGTAGTTACAGTATTCGCACTTTACATAAGGATGCATGCGGCAATCAATACAAAAGCCGCTACGCTATCATATATCAAGAAAGCAGTATGAAAATTAAAATTATAACGTTGTCCGCAAATAAACTTATTCTTGCTATATATTGCTATCATCTATAAATTCATCTATCTTATAATAGGCTTTTTTACATAACATTTGTTTAATATAAGATTTGAATTGACTCTCTGTAAGATTTAGCGTAGACTCTGGCAGTTTATTATAGAATCTTACGCAATTACCATAAAATGAATTACTAACTTTGTGTAGACGGCATTTAGGTAAAATTAGCTTATTTTTATTGCGTAAGTTTCTACTTGTACAGTCTTTAAGTTTCTTGAAACTATCTAAGTTTTTCCTTGTATACATAATATTTTCATAAATGTACTGTGAGGCAACGGTAAGGATATTTGATTGTTTAAAGCATTGACGTAATGACTCTCTAGAACCCATACCATAAATAGAACGTATGGCTCTCTTTTGTAAAATAAATATAGTATTAAGCAGAACACTACTATAAACTTGATGCAAATATTACTTATATACATAAAATAAATATCATAACGTATGTTATATAGACACGCCAAATATGAAATAAAGAGACTATTTTGCCCTGTTAATCAAAAATTCTGAACAATTAAACAAAGTAGCTAGTAAAAACTAAAGAAAATATAATTTTGTTTAAAACTAGAATATAGTGAAAGCACATTTATTTAATGTCTAAACTAAACACTAGCCGCTAGCGACCTCTCGGGACAAAGGAGTAGTAAAACCAACAAAACATTAACAAAATGTTTCATTAATGTAATAGTATTCTTTAGTGCTAAATGTTAAGGTCTCTATAAATATTACAACTACGAAAATAGAGTAATAAAAACGAAGTTATTTCAAATAATCAAATAGTAGAATATTTTTATATTACTCTGTATACAATAATAATAATAATTCTCTACAAACAGATAGGTGAGATTTTTAAAGCAAATATGGTGCAATCATGATACTTTGTATCAAACGAAATTTGTACATACGCCCCCTGATTTATCCGTTTGGTAAGTTGTCTACAAGAGTACTTATAATCTTCTCGCATGCTGCGCTCTGACGTAAATAGACAGTGAAATGTTATTTTAACTACAAATTTCTAAATTTTTTTTTGTTTCGATCTATTATAATATGTAACTGATTTCGATATAAATAGCTACCTAAGAAAATTCCTTACTATATTATACATTCTTATTATATTGTAAGATCTATGAAAATACATAATGTAAGTAGAGATTTGCAAAAATTAATATAGTCAAATTTCGTAAATATTACTAACTCTGAACTAATTTCAAAAAGATGTATATAGATATGCAAAGTAAACAAATATTTCCAAGTTAATATACCTTTTTTGTTGAGATCTATATTTTAACAGAAAAAAATGTAAGGCATCACTGTGGATACGTGAATTCTAAAGTTATAAGAATTTTAGAGGTAGAGTATAAAAAGTCATCTGCGTGGGTACCTAGAAGTCACCTATTTCACCCGCCAAGCAGCTTGCAGCAGTTCGATTATATTATAGGGTATATATAGATTAGGTATTGAATTACACGCGTTGTCAATGCAGAGGACTAAGATACAAAATAACTCACAAAATTTGAGCTCCTCACAATATTACTGTAGATAAGGATGTGGTTACATCTTTATTACATGTTTTGGCAACTACGTAACTTCATAGAGTATCCTGTCATTGATAGTTACGCCTCTTCCGTGGCTTGATTTATAGAAAGCGTTGTACGATATCGTGTAGGAGCGAGCTACCGGCGATACATCAAAGTTGCAAGTGATCAAATTAGAGCAGTATTATAATAAAATTCAGTTATTAATACTACTGTTACCATGCAAGGCCAGGTAGCTTCTTATAAGATTTTTTTTTGTAGTTTTCCTTCTACTATATATTACACTTGTTGTGCTCGGTTTCCTTAGTATATTGTATGAATATAGGCATTTCATTTGTCATGTATAGTATTAGAAACAATCAACTAAACTCTTGTACTTATACGTATTGTTGTATAACGACGCGCACTTGTGAGTAACCATAAAGGAAAACGAAGGTAATTCGTTTATTAATTCACAATTGTTATCTCTTATTGCTTGAAACATTGTAATCTTCTAGAACAAATGTATTTATTTGCTCCTGAAACATAATTAATATCAATATTTTAAATGAGAATGTTTGTTCTTCTCTCTGTCTGTCTAACTTTTTGTAACTTTAACACTCTACACTCGTTTAGAACAGAACAGACTACACGCACAAAGGCCCAGATGAGAGGCTGATTGCGGAAAATAGAGTCCCATTTACATTTACATTTACGAGTGAATAGTTCTTAATGATAATTAAGATGATAATTATTAGATAACCTAGTACTTCATATTTTATTCTAAAGTATGTATATTAATCGTAATATGACCTTATTATTTATCAGACTACCAGAAAATTATATATTCTTCTGTTTACAATCTATAGAATATATGAAATGTATGTAAGTACCAGTATAATAGTATATAATTATCTACTCTAATAATTCATCTGTGTGGAAAATACACCGCACTAGGCAGAGTTACTGAAATATGTAAATAAGGACTTAATATATTGTTTAGTATTCAAATACATTCAGTTGTTTTTATTCTTTGATCTCATTCTAACTCTTTCATATTATTGAATAAAAATTTAAATTCATGCATTGATGAATTGTTATTTATTTTATAAATTCAGTATTTATTTTAAAGAACAGTTTATTAATATTATTTTATCAAAAATTACCTTCAGGTATCTATTTTAATAATTTATAAATTAGATTAATAGAGAAAAAAAAAATTAAATACATATATTTTATTCTCTCTTATTACAATACTATGGTACAGTTAACAGCTTCTTACGCAGACTAATACTGTTAACAAAACGAAGTATAGTTATTACAAAAATAATCATTTTAAGTAGCCCGAATAAGAAAATCTCTAAATTCCTTGTAACTGAGAACCATGTGAGCTTTCAAACTAACCTGGTTCAAGCACTACTGCATCAAAAAACAATACTGCACAGAATCACCATGTCGAATTATTTGTACATACCGTTTCAAAGTCCTGAAAGTAAAGCCACCGATGTCGCCTAGCTGTAGGCATACATCACAACAAAGTACGTACAAATGACAAACATAAAGCTGCGGGCGGGTCATAGTGTAAATAAATCGGCTCACACTACTGCGATCCCTTCGGGCTCCTAAAGATAGATCAGCTTTAGCGAGGCAAATTACATTTTAACAATTCCAATGTGCAACTGCTGTAACATGCGGGACCACGTGACTTTGACTTTGCAATCAAATTAGTGAAAAGTTTGGAACTTTATTTACCTACTATAGCATATTAGCACAAAGTGGATATCAAGGATTTTTTACCATTTATTTAAGAAATGTGATAATAAAATAGATAATATTCGTGGCATTCATTTTCAGGGAATTATTACATTTCGTCTGTTTGTTTATCTCCTTACTTCTTTTAAATCACGAAACGAATTTTATAGTAATTATATAGTTTTCACTGGCATTTCGATTTTTTTCCGGAAGGTTTATATATTTAATATAATACAGTTATGTACTTTATGATAGCGTCATCTAATCCCAAGCTATGCAGAGCATGTGTTTTTAGTACTAGACAACTTATATAAACACTATTTTTTTTAAAATACATATGGAAGATATATAGAAGACATCTGGTCCAAAACAAACAACATGAATCCAAATGTTTGTACCGTGCAAGGAATCGATCCCGCGACCATAGGAAGCAAAGCGGTGTGCTAGACCACCGACGTTGTCATATTACATGCATACCTACCTACTACCTAATAGATTCTGTCATATTCACTGTACACCTATTCGAATATGAGAAGGGTTGTCAGTATCTAATAAAAAAAATTACAGCTCTATTTATTGTATATCATAAAATGGATTTAATGACATTGAATTAAAAATGGTACCTATCTAGTATTTTTTACAATGTAATTCTTTTATAATAATGTGATTTTTCAAAGAAGAACATACGCTATCCTGTAATACAGGATATACACTGGTATTTTCATGGGCGGCGGTAATCACTAGCACACCATAATTGTGTTTGTGTGTATGTATAAACAACAAGTGTAAATATATTTAAATAACACGATAATAACATCTTCTCGTCGACCTACTGATCTCTGCTATGAGGCCTATTAAAAGCAAGCTAGACAAGCGACTAAGTTATTTCAAGATTTAATTTTTTATTCATCTAGACGCCTTGTAAGCAGCAACTTGCCTAAGAATTACAATAAAATGGTAAATGTTATAAAAAACACGATTTATTTTTACTCGGTCACCAGACGGAAAATAATTGGTATATAAATTTAACAGTATTAATTGTCTATTCGGTGAATAATTTCTCCTACTCCAATAATTATAAAATATCTAAGTTTTAAAATCTAAGCCAGCTGGACCCACGATAAGCGACAGATGGCGGTTCTATTATTCCAACAATTAGCCAGAGCTCATTATCATAGATTTAAATTAATTTTTGAAGAGAAGACTATTTGATTATATTAGAACATTCGGAAGGATTTTCATGAAGACTTAATTAACAAAGAGCATTTTGAATTAAACAAGTTTTCATCAAAAGTGAAAATTGATTGCATACTTGGTGTCTTAGAATTGTTCAATTCTAGTTGAGTAGAATTAATTTGATTCTTTGGCTGATTCTTATTATGTTGCTTAATTTGCTTGCCACCATAACATAATTATGAAAGAATTGTATCGGTATATAATGCAATCACAGGGGGGAGAGAGTTGTTAGTAATGTGGACTATTGACCCATTGCTAGCAATAACATGTCAGGTCACGTCCACGCGGTTTCTCTGGAAAAAGCATTATTAATTCCTGGTGAATTTGTCACTATGTCCTAATTGTACCTTATGCTCATTTTATCATCCTCCACTGGTAGCCAGAGTAAACCGACGGGTGCAACATTTCAATAGTATCCATTAAAAAAAATGCAATCACACTATTATTCGAATAGTGGAAAAAACGAAATCAAAGTTAATGTGAAATTGGACCACCGAATCCACTAGCCCGCATTACAGACTCCCATTTTTTAGCCCCGCCAGATATTTATTTACGTCCGAATCGGCCGCGCCGTCCTATATCAGCTGTCTCAGAACATTTACCTAGTTTTTGTCGCCGTCACTCCACTTTAACGATCTTTACTTATTATAATAAAGAAGAAATAAATTGAATATGTTGTACACTTTGCAATATAGTAAAATTTTATACGTATTTAGAATATAACGACTGTAAAGGAAACGATTCCGAATCTGACAAAAACCAAAATATTTTATATAAAAACGATAACGTGTTTTATTAAATTGCCTGTACAATAAAGACTATATAAAATAAATCAAATGTAGACATGATAACGATGATGATAGATCAAATATATTCGGCGAAATGTAGGTAAGTCAAAAGTTGCGTTCACCTCAATACAAATACCACATTTATACTATTTAATTTGTTTCAATATATTCTAAGAACTAATTAACTCTTATGTCCTTGTTTTATATATTAAATTTCTACCTAAATGCTACTGCGCTGTATAATTTGTACAAAAAATCTTGTAACTATGTCCTACCTATATAAAAATTTGTTTCACTGAGTAATGATCACTACATTAGTTATATATTTTTTTTATCCTAAGATATCGAAGTATATCTTGATCTAAATATCCGTCCTCCAGTATTTTCCTGAGTAACAAACGGCACATTCAATTTTCTATAATTTTCATCTATGTACACAAAACATACCCACTAATAAACAAGTTTTAATTCTACTGTAACATCGGTTGGAATAATTCTAAAAATGGTGACACAAACGGACGTCTGAGAGCGGGTCCATTTTAATGTGTCGCCAAAGAATTTTATTCGTTCACAACAATTTAAACTTTAATATTAGAGTATTAAATGTCAATTTTGTACAGAATATAGGCTCTAGTAAAATATTCGCGAGTCAAATGCAAACAAATATTGGCTAAGTAGTACGTATCTAAACACTCGCATTTCAGTTAAGTAAATTGTTTTTATGTTGACATTTTCTTTGAATTTTGATCTCTCGTAAAGGACAAAATGAGAATATATTTTATTTCATAGCTCGCTTATACATTAAATTTGGCTCGTTCTTTGTATTTACTATAGACAGTTTCTTTTATATGTAACATTATAGCGAAAAGGGTGCAATATACTCGTGTTTTGTCTTTGATGGACTACCCACCCATCCATGAATTAAAGTGAATTGTGCATATCAGTTACATCTTAGAAATAAATGAGTTAGTAAAGTGATTTTTGTCCTGTTACATTTTTTTCTAATTTGTTTACTTTATACTTTGTTAATAAATATTAGGGAACCATCCGTAAGTTACGTCATACCATAAAAATAGTTTAAATGTGAGTGACGTACCTAATTTATTCATAAATTACACTGTCACTTTCTTTTCGGATTATACACTAGACAAACAGATAACTTATTATGACTAAAACTAATTCTACAACATTTTAAAGCGTAGAATTTAGTTCTTTTTATGAATTAGTAAACATACGCATAACGTATGTTTATGAATATTCATAAAAATGAGTTAAACCGTTAATACATGACAGCGTAGCAAACAAACAATCTTACTTTCGCATTACTATTAGTAATTAGTTAAACTAGTGAAAATAAATCTTCAGAGCGTCAAAGTCAATATATTTGAGATTATAAAAAATACAAAAATCACAGTAAATTCTCAGATCAGTTAATCACAGTTATTCTATTATCGACAGTTAGTGTAATGGGTGATATTTTCTTTATATAATTCTCCACCAGATGTGCATCTTGACCGACGTGCAATTTATTCCGTCCATAGTCTTTCAGCATCTGAAAAAATATGTAATATATTTAGTATATATCTTGAGCGTTTATTTAAACATTTTCACAGTGTTTACTGTGAAAATTAAATTATAAAACTAAGACATTTCGAAACGTATATTAAAATAGCAAAATATTAATATCCTCCTCCATTTTATATTTATTCAAGACATAGAAAATTATTCAAATGTCAATACTAATGTCTGCGGTAATAACTGTACGTATTACTAATATCAATATATAAAATAAACAATTATATTTCAACTCTTGAATTTTTTAATGTCATTCTGAATATCATTACTACAGTCTAAACAATTGAATCTAGGTTAGAATTTTCTATTACTTATACTGCTAACATTGTCCTAAAACGAATACTTTTATGGTAAATAAGGTCGAAATGTGGAGAGATTTACCATAAAATTATTCGTGTTAAAATACCGTTACAATATAAATAATGTATATTAGAATAATCCAATTTAAAATGTAGTTTAATTATTCAACGTCAATATTTTTAAAAGGAATCGGTAATAAACAGTCAAAGCAGTTTAAACGCATTATTGATAGAGATATTGAGTGGATTACATATATAGTAGTAAATATAATTTACTTCGTTCCGATTGCAGTTGCACGTTACATACAAACTGTTACTTAGCAACAATACTTATTTTAAATGTGATGGATTATACTTTTTCTACTTCAATCAATGTGCCTAATACGGTCCCTTAATCCATTACATTTAAGACATTTTACATCTCTACATTTAAATAACATACATAATATAAAACAGTATACAGATGAGTAAACAATAGAACTACTAGCAAAAAACAGATCCAAAATTTCTGTTGGACCTATACCGCCCCCTTAACAGAATAATTTTGTAATATTTGAGTCACAACTACCTTTAACTTCGGACCTGATACACATTTCGTCAAGATATCTGCTATCATTTTTTCGGTCGGTAAGTATTTAATTATAATGTTATTATTAGCCACTGCCTCTCTAACGAAATGATATTTTATATCTATGTGTTTAGTCCTATTGTGATTCATTTTATTTGCAGCTATTTTATGCGCAGATTGATTATCATTATAAATCAAAACTGGCTTACTACTTCTCTTAAGTAAACTGTTAAGTATATTATTTAAATATACAGCCTCCTTTGAGGCTTGACACAGAGCTACGTATTCTGCTTCGGTTGAGGAGAGTGATACGCATTGTTGTTTTCGGCTTTCCCACGATATAATATTTGTGCCTAATTTGAAAATAAAACCTGTAAAAGATTTTCTGTCATAAGACCCACCCCAATCCGCATCTGCATAGCCATAAAAGTTAACATCTTTCGATTTTCTAAAAGAAAGACAATGATTCAATGTCCCCTTTAAATAGCGTAAAACACGTTTAGCACAATTGAAATGTAATTCATTATAACAGGAATTAAATTGAGATAATAAACTAACAACATGTGCTATGTCTGGTCTAGTATTTACAGCTAGATAATTAAGACATCCTATTAAATTTTGATATGGCAAGTCGCATTCCGAATTTGATGCTTTTTCTAATTTAAGACCTAGCTCCATTGGGGTTTTAACTGGTTTACAGTCAGTCATCCCGAAGTCGTTCAAGACATTTGTTATATATTGTTCTTGATCGAGATATAAGACACTATTTTCTCTCCTCAGCCGCATACCTAAAATATGCCTAGCAGGACCTAAATCTTTAATTTTAAATTTATTCAGTAGCCCCTCTTTCAGTTTCTGTTTTTCGTTTTCACAATTTCCAAAAACAAAAATATCGTCCACATAAATTACAACAATTAACTTTTTATCACCATCTAACAGTTTTTGATATAAACATGGCTCTATTTTAGATTGTTCGAAACCTAAATTCAACATTTCCCTATCTAACTCATTAAACCAAGCATTCGAAGCTTGTTTCAGACCATAAAGTGATCTTTGCAACTAACATACTTTTGATTCTTGACCTTTAACAAACGCCCCCTCGGGCTGATGCATGTAAATATTTTCTTTTAATTTCCCATATAGAAATGCAGTAGTAACGTCCCATGGATCAATAAACCAATCGTATTCAGAAGCTAATGAGAATAGTAACCTTAAAGTTGAACTTCTTACTACTGGTGAATAGGTTTCATTATAATCTATGCCACGTACCTGTGTGTAGTAGCCCTTGACAACTAATCTAGCCTTATATTTACTTATTTTACCATCACTATCTCTCTTGATTTTGAATATCCATTTGCATTGAATAGCCTTCTTATCAGGTGGAAGGTCTACTATCTTCCAAGTCTGATTTTCTTCTAGTGATCGCAATTCATCATCAATTGCTTTCTGCCATAAATCACGATCAGATCTCGCTAATGCTTGCTTTATTGTTAATGGATCGCCATCAATTTCTGCAATAGCATTACAATGGTAATAATTTACAGGTCTACGTTCTCGAAGAGGGTATCTCCTCTCGGGTTCCACAGGATCAGCTTCGATTTCAGCTTCTGAACTCTCCAAAATTTCACTGTTATCAGGTTCATTAACAAGTGTGCTTGAATCAGCTTCTAAAGAGTTAATGTCATGATTTATGTTCCGTTCAGGGCATGTTCTTGTCACAGATTCTTTTTGAACCTCCTCCAAATTTATAGGAACCACTGTGCTTTTCATTTCATCAGAAACGATATCGCCAAGAAAAATATTTTCTAAAAATTTGACGTCTCTCGCAATTTTTACATTGCCCGTCTTTGGATCGATTAGTCGGTATCCTTTTGTTGTTGTGTAATAACCAACAAAGATCAAAGCTTCCGCCTTTGTATCAAGTTTTTGTCTCTTTTGTTTGGGTTTTAGAGCGTAAGCCAAACAACCAAAAACCTTCAAATGACTTACATCAATTTTTCTTCCTGTCCATAGTTCCTCTGGTACAGCATTGGTAATAGCTTTTGTAGGACTTCTGTTCTTTAAATATGTTACGGTGTTCACTGCCTCTGCCCAAAATTTCTTACTAAGATTTGCTTCATAAAGCAATGTTCTCACCTTCTCCATGATGGATCTGTTTGCTCGTTCAGCTACACCATTTTGTTCAGGTGTATATGGTACGGTGGTCTGATGTTGTATACCTGAGGACTTCAAAAATTTGTCAAAAACACGATTACAATACTCTGAACCGTTGTCAGATCTTAGCCATTTAATAGATTTGTTTGTTTGTTTCTCTACTTCTGCCTTGTATTCGCGAAATTTAGCAAATGTTTGATTTTTATTTCTCAAAAAATATACATGTGTCTTTCTTGAAAAATCGTCAATAAATAATAACATGTACCTGCATCCGCTTAGAGAATTTGTTTCAATTGGGCCACAGAGATCAGTGTGCACTATTTCCAAGATATCCGTAGCTCTCGTACCTTGATTTTTAAAGGGACTTTTGCATGACTTTCCATTAATACAAGGTACACATGGTTCACTTAAATTTGTCGATTTTAAATTCATACCAGTTACTAATCCATTCAATTTGTACATATTTTTTCTACTTAGGTGAGCCAAACGTTTATGCCAAAGATTTGAAATTAATTTATTTGACAATGTCAAGTTGACTATCGGTTTTTCTTTTATTTCATATATTCCGCCAACTTCTTGACAAACCGCAATAATTTTATTTCCTTTCTTAATACTGCAACCTTCTTGGTTTAAATTAATTTCAAAATTATTTTTTATGAGATTGCTTGCCGAGACTAAGTTCATGGACAAATCGGGAACGTGTAAAACATCTTCTAAATTCAATTTAGATGTTCCATTTGTATATAGTTCGACATTTCCTTTTCCCTGTACTGGTAATTCTTGACCATTCGCTACTTTCACTTTTAAGTCACTTTTTTTACTTTTGTAATTCGATATCTTATTTTTATCGTGCGTCATATGATTAGAACAGCCACTGTCCAGATACCAATTTTTCGAATTAGTTTCTCCCATGTTCAGACAAACTAACCCAGAGACATTCTTAGTATATTGCTTTGTCTCTTTGCATTCTGATGCCTTGTGTCCTGGTTTATGACACTTGAAGCACTTAAAAGTCATCTGCTTACGATCGGTTGGTTTTTTATATGATCCCGCAGATTTTCGTGCTTTATTTACAGATAGAGCTTGTACTTCACTTGAGTTTCCTTCCGACTGTCTATTCGATTCCTGTAGCAGTTTGGTTTTTATTTGCTCAAGAGTAATTGTTTTGCCACAATTGTCCACAGCCATTATGAGCGGGTTATATTCCGCAGTCAAACTACTTAACATGATGGAAATAATCCAATCATCTGATATTTCTGCATCAATATCAGCTAACTGCTGTGATAAGTATATTATTTGCGATATATACTTATTCATAGAGTCGAAATTTTCAAGTTTGCATTGCCAAAGCTGTCGCTGTAACGTGATGCGTCTTCCCCAACCTTTATCCTCAAATGCTCTGCAGAGTCTCAACCATACTTCTCTAGCAGTCTTCGCATTATATACATAAGTAAAACATGAGGAATCTAATAATAAATAAATCGTAGTACGGGCTTTACGGTCGTCATCTTTGAATTTGTCATCAAAGTGTTCCAACTCTATTATCTTCCATAAATCCTTATTTTCAAGATAATTACGTACTTGAAATTTCCAGTTGGGAAAGTCCGAAGCACCCTTGAGTTTCATGATACCGTACATTCCATGACTCGACGTATCGTCATCTGCCATTTTCAGAATTTTGATTTGTTTTCACCACTATATTCTAGAATTCACTAAATTATATTCACTTTAGTGCTAGTCCATAACCTGATAGAGATATTGAGTGGATTACATATATAGTAGTAAATATAATTTACTTCGTTCCGATTGCAGTTGCACGTTACATACAAACTGTTACTTAGCAACAATACTTATTTTAAATGTGATGGATTATACTTTTTCTACTTCAATCAATGTGCCTAATAATTATTACCGCAGTAGCAATCTAAAAGATTTATTGCAAATTACATTTTATATATTATATATATGACATACATAAAAAGACCTTATAAAATTGTATTAATTGATTTAGTTATAAAGAAAACTCTGTATAATAAAACATCTCATACCACAAAACCGTTTCCTCCATTCAAAAGGAAATTCACGGTTGTCACTTGATATTCCTTTTCGGCATCTATAGGTTCAAAATCTTCACCTTGTTTCACAAACGCCGTGAGTACTCGACCTTCTGTGGTATTGAATGTTATTTGCATACCTATACAACAAGAAAATATATATTATTATGGTTATTTAATACATATAAACTAGAGCAAGTAAGTCAAATGTATGAGATATTTTAAATAACTGGTATGGTAAACAAGCCGACGACGGCTCACCTGATAGTAAATGAGAACTATCACTAACATACCATATTTTTTTTATATTTGATTATTATATTATATTAATTATACATATTAATATACAAGATATATTTTTTAAATTTATGAAGTCTAAAAGATCCTCTAGATACAAATGGGTTAACAAAAATTATTAAACAACAAACTCTTGAAGCATCCCTTTCAACTAATGTTCAATGCTAATTTAAATAACCTTTCCTAACGAAATCAAATTACACGGTGCTCTCGAGTGCCTCTCCATCAAACAGTAGCGATGTATATACTTCATAGTAATTGACAATATCGTACGCGCTCTACCCTAATTAGCAACCTATAAGTCTAGGCCTATTTATAGCGGTGTTCATTGAGTAACATTACATTAATATTAGTTACCAGACAAACTTATGCTAAAGTTTGTCTAGTATATAATTTTAGCAAGTTTCATGTAGAAAATCTACTACTATATCTACGTTTGAAGATGTGCACCAAACATCACACATTGTTTAGTGCACTACACACATACACATATACAGCATTAATTTATATATTTTACTTTTCAGCTTATTATTCTGCTTCAGAAAACAGGTTTCAATTCAGTATAAACGTAGCCAATAAATAAAAAATTGTTCATGCTCTTTTGTTCTTCACTAAAACTAGTGTAAAATATACATTAGACTAATACAGAGGCGGTGGAAGGGAGGTGATTACCATTAATGGGGATTAGTGCCTCTATTCCTATTATTAGTCTCCTAGACTCTCTACCTTAGAAACCATAGTGAATAATTTCTGAAGAATTCCCCGCATGGGCTAACTGCCTTAACTTTATACTCTTTCCATTATCTGATGCTCTCCGCTGTCTACGTATCAATACGTCTATGCCATATTCATCCATTAAAAATACAGATATACGACGCAAGTACATATTCCTATCTAAAAAATAAGAACAGCAATGAAGCAAAAAAATAAGCGAAAGAAATACAAGTCAATCCGACAATGTCATCCATTTTATTATCTGTTTGACATTGGATTTCCATTATATTTTATAGTTCAGTAAATATAATAAAAAACTGTTATAATAAATATGTGTTATTGGAATCAATCATGCGCATATTTTTTTATTCTACTGCTTTAGTGGCAATAGCATAAGGCCCTCTGATGGTAAACGGTTACCTTAGCTTATGGACGCATGAAATACCAGGGTATCAAGTGCGCGTTGCCGACCCTTAAGAAACCTTAATCTAGACACGCGGTAGCGTGTCAAGCCGAGTTTCAAGTAAACTGGCCTGCAGCACCGTGTGTATATTTACACGAACCATTTGGAGCCACTTTTGACCCCCTCATAACTCAAAAACTCTTTCACACATACCTGTCAAATTTGGTTCATATATTGAGACTTGCGAGATAAATATGTGTTCCAAATTTCATAAACATATCTCAAACGGTTATTTAGATATTAATGTCCAAAAATCGTCATTTTTATCACTGATCAACTATAGATCAAAATTATTACCCACTTCCAGATGACCTAGGAAGTTCAAATTTGGCATGCAGATAGGTAATTAGGTGAATATAAAGGAAAAAATCTGAAACTGGTAAATTGTTATAATTTTACTACAATTTTTCACTTTAATTGATTCTATTTCAACTTATACTGGACTTATACTAAAATTCTATGAAAACGTCGATAGCCACCAATTGACATTGATCCCTGGCGAAAAATCTCATCTTATACTGGACGGAAAGTAATATTGTATGAAAACGTCGATCATTACCAATTTACGTTGACCCCTTCACATCAGTGTCGATAACTAGCAAACTTCAAATATTGCATTGAGCGGTAAACACTAGTTGCTATAATTTAGATTCTGTCTAAAATATACTCGTACTTATAACTAGGAGTATAGTCGAATTTCGTATTTATTATGTTATTAACTGAGATTTGGTATTAATTATTGTTTCAATATTTAGCGCACATCGATAGTGTAAAATCATTATTTTTATAAATAATTATTAAATAATAGGCATTTCGGTATAGGGCGCCGCGGCGGCGCCGTGTGGGAGCGGTGCGATAAAACTCAATGTTTTGTTTCTCGATATCTAACCTATAAGGTTGCGATTTATGCTACGAAATTCATAGCTTTCTTAAATTATACTTATATATTTGTGGTTATATTATTATTACATTATTTTAGTAAATACGTATGGTATAGACAATAGTTTAAACCAAAAATTAATAACAATTTTAGTATAGTTATAAGTAGGAATGTATAGTTAACTCGAGAATGAGAACTTATTGGTAACAAATTGTTTTCTTGAGAATTCAATAGATAACAGTCAATTTGTTACATAATCGTCTTTACTTTCGATTTATAACGTGTCAATACGAAGTTTCAGATATTAAATAATGTATATGTTGAAAGAGAACAATTCCGTATTTGCTTAACATATGCTATTACTATCCACAAATCACAAGGCCTTAGTTTTGGCAGTCCTCTTCTCAACATAGGCTCCTCTATATTTAATAAAGGGCAGGTTTACGTTGGACTCTCCAGAGTTAAAACCTTAGATGGAGTACGTCTTAACAATTTAGATCCAAGTCACGAGAGCTCTATTGTAGAGTACAACCATCTGTGGACGTTATACCGCCCCGATTTGCCCAAAAATTCCTGATACTGAATTGGCATTGCACTTGAACATTTAAAAGTTACAAGAAAATATAGAAAATAACACAAAAAAAGACAATTATACCCCGTAAATATACGAAAATACAGTAATTTATCAAATATAATTTGGTATTAATTTAGTTATAAATAAGTACCTCGTATAATTTATGTACAAAAAGTAATGATATCCCATCAAAAACATAAATGTGAAATGATAGCCGAGTTTAATATTATGATATATGCCTTGATTGTTGACTTCTACGACAAAAGAGATGAGATCTAAATGGGTGCCAAGTTCAATGGTCTGTCCTGAAATGTATTTATAACAATATAAAATATCATTTCTTCTTATAACTTAGGATAATATACTGTAGCCTAAGGTCTAACTTGGCTAGTTTTCATATACGAAATATACTGTAGCCTTCGCAAGTTCTAAACATGTTACTTGACGGTTCCTATTTTAATATTAATAGTAACTAGTAATCGAAAGTAATAATTGGTATATGAGAACTGGCCAAGTTAGACCTTAGGCTACAGTATATTATCCTAAGTTATAAGAAGAAATGATATTTTATATTGTTATAAATACATTTCAGGACAGACCATTGAACTTGGCACCCATTTAGATCTCATCTCTTTTGTCGTAGAAGTCAACAATCAAGGCATATATCATAATATTAAACTCGGCTATCATTTCACATTTATGTTTTTGATGGGATATATCCTTCTTGAAAAACCCCATGCATATATCTATTCATCTCTCGAGAACACCTAAGCAGGTAGTTCTTTCATTATACAACTTGACCCATTTATTATAAACAGAGGTAGGCCGTAAAAAGTCGTATGCGTGGGTACTTCAGTCTCACCTATTTCAGCCTCCAAGCAGCAAGCAGCCTTGTTCTGTAAGCTTGGTTAAAGGATGCAGATTAGGCAGTGAAATTACGATTTCTATAGTACTGTTCATATATATAGGCGACCGCTTACCATCAGGTGGGCCATCAGTTTTATTAATTCATCAAGCGCCATCTAGACCCAAGTTAAGCTAAGCTAAAAGCTTGTGTTATGGGTACTAGATAACTGATACAAAAACATACATTTTTTTTAGATACATACATATTATACATAAAAAACACCCAGACCGATACAAACAATAATACTTATGAATACAAATGTTTGTGCCGTGCGACGAATCGAACCCGCGACCACCTGAAGTAAGGCGGTGTGCTAAAAATTAGAGAGACCATCGACCGAGAATTGTTTGATAAATATGGGTAACATAAAACACTTACCAGCAACTTGCGGCATCCACGGTCCATTAAAAGGTTTGAATACCCAATAGTTCTTAAGACACCGTTCCAAAGCTTGTACCAGATACTTTCCCAGTAGTCTAAACGTCACAACTTCATTGGTGAACGGTAAAGTATTTATAATTGCGCCCCTAGTAATATCTGAAAGTTATTAAAAGTTAAATTAGTTATGAGTATATATGCATTACATACGAAATATCAAATAGTAATGATCCCAAAAAGGTTCGTAGATACGAGAAGGAAACTGGCACAGTCAGTGCTTAAACTTATTTTACATGTCAATTAATATTAATTCTACTTTATAGGTAAATCATTATTAGTATCACCACCTAATAAGATACTCAGAAAATCATAATGTTGCTACCTATAGTTATTTATGTATCCATAATATAAATACTGAATCCGAAAGTGTGTCTGCATGTCTGTCTATTTGTTAGTTCTTCATTCTTCACGACTAAACGGCCCAATGCCTATCAATAAAAGACACGAAAAGTGATAGTATCGTATATACATATATATACACGGTCGGAAAAAATATTAGTACTAAAATCTTGACGTTCATAAGTGGCTAAATGGTCCTTAATGAATAAATTATTTTTGAATTTTAATTTGATTTATTTATTTCAGGCTACTAATAGTCCATATTATAAATAACTTAGAGTAATATAGGTACATATGAAATAATCATATAAGTATAAATTGTCTCTATGGTAACGGCATTAATGAAAATCTGCAATGGTAGCGTCGATTCATCACTCTCTTATATATATGTAGATTGTAATAGTTAGTAATCACTTATATCTAATATATTCTCTAGGAAATTGTATCTGATACACATCATAAAGTCTTCTTCCAAAGACGATTTATTTTCCAAACTTACTGCCACTTCCTATTGAGCCACGAATCATGTTCCTCAGAAGAAAAACGACATGAGGAAGACTCGACACGTTTAATTGTTTAGTCTGCAATAAATAATAATGCATTGGTTAAAATAGTCACAATATGAAATATCCTGATGGGCGTTTCTTCCAGAAGCACCAACTGTTATTATTATTAATGGACCAACTTCACAAAAAGAAGATTCTGAAGATATTTTTTATGTCTTAACACTAGATAATTTTGCACATTCATATTCCCGTGTTGGTCTCATATCATTATAGTAAAATAACATTAATTATTTATACGTGATAAAAATTCAATTAGACATTAAAGTTTTTTTTAAATATTTAGTTTTTTAATTAGTTGGTTTAAAATTTTATAATATTATATATAATATTAATATTACACATTATTCTTAGCACCAGGAAGATATATACTACAATTTGCAATGTTTCTAGAATCGTAATTATTGGTTTTCTTGTTTACTTGCAACTCGCCTTTATTGCAAAATATAATATATTATCGGCCTGTAAAATTGATCTCTAACCTTAAATTAGAGCTCTAGTAATACATTGAACAAAACTTAGAATATAAATAGGTCTTGCATGATTCTTGTATAAACTTATAGACAGGCAATAATTTTGTAAAATGTTTAGGCTACAGTAGCCCAATAATTTACTTATATATATTATACAATTCATGTATAATGTACAGATATCGGCATATTCTAATTGTATTATATGTATAGCATAATCGTACCGCATCCTTAAAGGCATCAGCGATCAGGTCTCCCAATGCGCATTCTTGTTCACCGCAAGTTTTTGCTAACAAATCATCATCAACGAATCCTACCACTTCGTGGACTATTGAGTCAAGTTTTTCTTTATATGGTTTCATAAGTTCTTTAATGGTAGGATCTGAAAAACAAAACACATCACATAGAGGCTGTATGTAATAAAATAAAATATGAACTAAATAAATTAGATTATCTTATATATAAAATTCTCGTGTCACAGTTTTCGTTCCCAAACGACACGTACTCCTCCGAAATGGCTTGACCGATTCTCATGAAATTTTGTGAGCGTATTGAGTAGGTCTGAGAATCCGGCCGATTCTCTTTTTTTCATGCCCCTAAATGTTAGGGATAGTCCACCCCTAATTTTCTTTTTTTAGCTAGAAATTACTTGATAGTTAATTATATGGCAAAACAACGTTTGCCGGGTCAGCTAGTTAATGTATATATATATATATATATATATATATATATATATAAAGCATATTTTTATATATAATTTCTTTACCCACAGTTTCACTTTTATGTACAACTTTTAGACATTTTTCTATAGACAAACCTTGTCCTGACAATTACAAACGTCAAATAATGTAACCTAGTTTTATTCTTTCATTAAATTATACTTGAAAATAGAGTTTTATTTAAATATAGATTACAAGATGACTAACAAGCGCAACCTCGTCTGTGTTACATTTTCCTTGTTTTTGTAACATTTTTCACACCTTGCACCACTAGTACTACTAGTCTTAGCCTTCCGCAAGAAATGGGCTATCCGACACTAAAATGATATTCAAAATCGGATAAGTTGCACCGGAGATTACTCCGAAGATCCAAACTCATAAACATTACCTCATTATAATATTAGTATAGATACACTGTACTATTTAAACTTACCTTCCGGGATCGATCGGTTCAGGAATACCGGAGTTCCGTCATACGTCTGCAAATCACCGGACACATCGAAGTATGTCGTGATATTCCCCACATATTTGGTGAATGCTGACGCTGTGGCTATCAAAACCTAAAACATTTTTTAAATACATTATCAAAGGATGACGATCTCTGTGTCTGTGATGTAGTTATTTTGTATATACACATTTCAATCGTCACGGGTTTAATGACCATGTATAATATATCTGTAAAGTATGGATCGGGGTGGTTTTTTTTATACCACGTTGGTGGCAGAACAAGCATACAGCCCATCTGATTAAACGGTTACCGTAGTTATCTTTGTTATATCAGTATTTATAAAAAAAGTGTATTTATTATGTAGGGCTATTAATTAAAAAAATATCTAAATTAAATGAAAACAGTTATTATACTTATTCTGGATATATATATATATAATATAAAGAGTCTCGTGTGATTCATACTAATATTATTTATAAAAAAGCAAAAGTGTGTCCGTCTGTCTGTTTATTAGTTATTACCGACTAAAGGTCTGAATAAATCTTAATGAAATTTGATACAAAGATAGACTAGGACGGATATAGGGTATTTTTAATTTCAAATAAGTATCTGGAAGGCATTAATATAAGGGATGAAAATTTATGTTAGTTTTTGTAATTATTGAGTGTATGTATGAATATAAATTAAACACATTTTTTAATCTAATTAATAATGTTAATATTAACTAATAAATTACTGTTAGGAAATAATAATAACACTTGTACGCTCAAATACTGACCAAACATCACGTTTTGTTTTAAATATTTCATTATATCATATACACATACTTTAACCATATACACAGATAAATTATAATTATTGAAATAGTTTCATATTTATTACGCTACTTTATATAATTATCAATTATATAAAGTAGAACGTGTTTGAAATAACCAGTTGATTGAAAAATCTAAATTAATGTACTGAGTATCGATTGGTTCAATTACATATTTCGATGGTTTTTAAAAACAACATTCTCTGGAGTTATTAAATATATTATGTTTATATTTATTAGATATTTACATTTTTTCAAAGAATATATGAGAAACTAATAATTGTGAATAAATAGACTATTATTACTAATGCCCTCGGTGGTCTAAACATTTAACACACCGCCTTCCTTTTAGTGGTTACAGGATCGATTCTTCCCACGATACAAGCGTATGTATTCATAAGATTGTTTGTATAGATCTCGGTATTTTCTGTATATATTAGGTACGTATTAAAAACTTTATTTACATAAGTAGTAATGTGTATGTATATGTAAGACTAGATGACAATAGCAATATATAATGTATATATATCTATCAATTGTATAGTCCTCATTAAATAAACTTTTCTTCGCTTGCGTTTAGATGCCGCTTTGTGAATTGAATTGTAACCGTGAGCAAACAGCAAGCAGCAGACAAGAAAATCTCAAGACACTAATCTTAATTTGTAATATCGGTTAACCGTCTCAATACAATCTAAATCTATAGTGAATATTTTACAACAACGCGTACTCATAAAATAAATTGCTAATAATTTACGAATATTCGTATTATATGTGTCCATATAAAACATATAAATATCAAATTTATAGTCCATTTAAATTTTAACTTTGTAAATACAAAGAAGTTTTACTGAATCTATCGATTATTTTATTGCAATGAGGAGTGGCTCTATTGCTACAATGTTTCATGCCAGGTTTTTTATGAATTATAATGAAATGACGTCATCACTGTGTTGGAATGAAGAAAATATTTTAAGAAAGGTGATACACATAAATACGAATGGTTAGGCAGAAAAGAGATCGATAAGGTACAATTACTTAATACCTGGAAGTATAAATTACAAATATAGGTAATTATAATAGAAATATGGAAATATTACATACATATACCATTTGGTAAGTACCGAATTCATAAATATTACACAAAACATATCTCTTTATGTATCTAATATCTATAACTATATTAATATGAACAACAAATAACAAATAATTTATATATTTATATACCTACAATATGGCTGCATTATGTACCTACAATATATATACATTATACTATCCTTTGTTGAACATGAAATAGATTTATTATCGTCTAATTACGTATCACTTTAATTACACGTTGCCTTTCTCCGTAATTTAAAGGAATTTTAATTAAGAATAATTACATTTAAAATACTAATATTATGTTGAAATTTATTAAAATTTACAAGTAAACTGTTTGGATAATATTGTATTTTAATAGATTTATAAAACCAACAAGAGCAACAACTTAAATATAAATTGAAAGAATTTAAAATCTTGCACCTCTATATTAGAACAGATTTCTATTCATACCTTATGTCCCGGACTTGACTTGGGTATTATGATAATAGGATAAGGGCCTGAAGTTTCTTCCTTGCTTGGGGGTTCACCATTCCAAAGCAAACTATGCGAGTGTCCTCCTATTATTATGTCTATATTTTCGCCAACTTCGCTTGCTATTTTCCTAAAATAATTACACATTTTTTTAGTATCTCAAGCATAATATTGATTGTTCATTTTGTATACAGTAGAGCGTTGAAGTGATAAAACCTCACAATGAATTCTATCTAGATCTATGACAACGCATTTTTTTTTTTGCTCAGGAATCCAATTTTGATAGTTCACTTTTATTTATCGCATAATAAAATCAACTGTTATATATTTACATTTTAAGACGCAATATATACATATTAATTAAAAGATAACAATTAATAGAATACATTTATGACGTGACTTTAGTAAATAGATATGTAAAAGTTTTGATAAATATTCTTGTAATTATTATTTGGGATTCGATTTAAATAAAAGAAAGAAAAATAATAATTGAATTTAATTATCAGGAATAAATCTCTAGTAGAAATCAAATATACTAATTAAATTAAAAGTTTATAGACATCTGTATCTTATAAGTCGATGACTTCTCGGTAAAGAATTCTATTTTAGATTTTTATTAATTCTACAAATAAAATTAGTAGGCATTGGTATTTTGTTTTTTAACGAAGCAATTAATTATAAAGTGCCTACAGGATTAATTAGTTTTACTTTTTCTTTACGTTGACTTTATCTAAAGCTTAGAACATATAATGATATTATGTTTTAATAAGATTTAGTAAATTTAGAATATTAATTAATAGGCACAAATGTAGTTTATTGAATGTTATGTTTACATAAATCTGCGAAATTTCTTGCTGTAACCCAATCTATCAAAGTTATATATAGTAAGGTCTCATCCCTTATTATAGACAATTTAAATGCAAAGACAGTAAGAAAGTATCCACATTTTATAATAAAGTTGTCATCCCATAAACTATAAGCACAGAACCCATTAGATGTTGGTTAAAGAAGATAAAATTGGAGAGAATTTTAAACTGAGTGCATATAATGAAAATATATGATAAGATCAAGATAGAGGACACATATTTTTAAAATCACGGTTGAAATCTTAGACAAATTAAAAAGGTTTTATCATTCTTATAACTTTGTAATATATTGTGCTATAATCTAATTATATCTTGTATAATATAATTTTTTAGTTTAAGAATAGTTATTACTTATTTATTGTGCTATAATAATATTAGATACTCTAAGTCAAAGAATAAAAATATAATATAATTAATAAAAATGTTATAGCCTTATGGCAGTACATATATATTTAACTACAATAAAGTAATAAGTAATAAAGTACACACATATACCATCTATGGCTCAATATAGACTTGTATTTCATTGAAATCGGGCTATTTAAAGAAGTCATAGAAAAAAATAAAAATATCAATTCAATTAAAGATTTATTATATTTGCTAGTATTATAGTGACCTACCTCCATTTTATTTCTATTTTTAACTAGCTGTGCCCGCGTTTTTACCCGCGTGAAATTTATAGCCTATATGTTATTCTGATGATTTTGCGTTAAAGAGTAACAAACTTCCATCAATACTCACAAACTATCGCTTAAATTATTAGGATTCATTGTGAATTAATATATACTAACTGTTATCCACGACTTTCTTGTTTTTATTCAAACAAAAGATGTTTGTACTCCGTTTTTATTACACAATCTATCTTTACTTCAAGTTTCATTTCATCCATCCCGTTAGGTAATTGGCAAGCAGGATACTCTTACAGTTTTATAATATTAGCTTGGAAGTATAGATTGTCTAACATATCAACATCATTATGGTTACTAAATATTGTAAACCATCATATTAGAATAGAATAAAAATCTTTTTCATCCTTTCATCTTTTTTCAAATAAAATATAATTTTAAGCACTAATTGAATAGTTGTAATAATTTTATTCTATCGCTCATCCGAAATGTAGTTTCTATAGAAGACTTATTTGATTGTAACAATGGAAACTAATCAGGTCTATAATGTATGCAGTAATAAGCAAACTCATTACTTGTACATTATTAAGTAAAGAACTATAAAAGTAAACATCTATTAAAAGTAATTGTTTCTACTTACTTATCAACCTCTAGGCCACAATGCGATAGAACAATAATAATATCAATTCCTTTCTCTGTCAACGCTTGTGATTCTTTTTTAACAGTTTCTATTGGGTCCAAAAATATCACTTTCTGGGAATTCGATGACGTCTAAAAGTAAATTTGGAAATATTTAAAAAGTAACATAAACGTGAGATTGATTGATGTGAGTATATTCGTGATACATATTCAAAACATTCACAATGCCCCCAATATCTATGTAATTTCACACAAATGTAAATAAGTCTGATGGTTTACCATATTCGATTTTTACATACCTACTTAATTTTGATAATGACAGCCCACATGAATCTCAGTTTATGCTATAGTGAAGAAAATGCCTCTAGATTTTTTAGAACCGCAGTGTGCACATTTATGTGTGCATTTGAGTTTTTAATTAATGAATATAAATTACTAAGAATGCTTAAATGTTTAAGAAAGTTTAACATTATTTTCTGCATTATATAATGCATACAACATATGTATGTTTGTCATAATTTGTTTAAAAAAATCGTATACAGCTAAATTTTAACTTCATTATCTAGTTTGAATTTATTAGGTACAGAAGTATTGTCTTTACTCATACTCCTTACTCATCTTTAATTAATTTTCATAAATTTATATCTTCTATCTATTATTATTATTACTCGTGTTTTGTTTTTCTTACTTTACATAAACATAGAAAAAATATGAATAAACTTACCGCAGTTTCTGTTGTTATTAATCCAATAATTCCTATTTTCCTTCCCTTCCGTTCTAACACCACATGTGACTGATACAAGTCATTAAGTAATGGTTCATTAGTAGTGTCGATATTAGCAGCCAGTACCGGGGCTTGGAGTGCCTCAAGGTAAGGTGCTAGACCCGCTATTCCGTCGTCAAACTCATGGTTACCTATTGCCTAAATAGAAAATAAAATTAAGTAATTGGAAAAATATTATTAGTTACGTCACCAATAATGAACAGAATAATTTTATTTTCTTTATATCCGGACAGATATGATGATTCATTTTCTTTTTAAATGAAGTCAATCGTCATCTAGTAAAACGTTACATACCTAAGTAAATCTGTATGTCTACCAATTTACATTCTTTTCCGTGATTTGTCTTAAATAGTGATAATAAAATCTTTTCTGGAGGTGTTAAATTCACCTCATCAAGAGTGTGTACGAATATAAGACTGTATTACCGCATATTATTAATAGACTATTGGACACTAACCAATTAAAGATAAACATGTTAAATTAAATTACAACTTACGTGTGCATCATTTGGCAGCAAATTTATAAACTTTTGAGTCACGTTCCATTTGAATAGTGTATACCAGTATGTCCCTTGAAATGTATCCCCTGCATTCAACAGTAAAGCTCCAGGTTTCTCTTTCAGTAACGTCTGTATTTCTTGGTACAATCGGGGGAAACCACCGACGCAGTTTGTATCATTTGATTTACATACTGGATACGGTATTGAAGTCTCTTCGAACCTAAAAACAATAATAGGTATTATTTTATTTTTACCAAGGTAGACTTTGTACAAAGTCTTACCGTATCCGTCTTATCTATTTCAGTCGCAAAATAACTAATGTAGCGAAACTATGCCGAATGGCAAAGGCGTGGGAATACAGAGCTCACATTATGATTTTGTTCAGATATATGTATATATAAGACGATTACCACTTATGATGGTAAGTGTTAATCGTCTTATATATAGTCTATCAGATTATTTGCCATTCTACTTAATAAAATAAACGTGATATTATGTCAGTGAAGCGTGACCTGTAGCGCAAAAACTTTATGTACGCGGCTTAAATTTGTTACGTACGGAGCAAAAAAATGTCATTATTATAATAATAAAAGGTGTATAAACAATCTAAAAGATCATTATATCTGTATTACTAGTTTATACAAATTGTTGCATAACTCTCCTTAATCTTATGAATTAAATATTCATCATCGCTGTACAGACATTATTCATTCTATTAAGCCAGTTTTGAGAGTCGGTAGTAGAATAAAATCCTGACAAAAATATGAGCATATCAAACATTATGTTCACCACAATAATGGCGGTTACTAATCCTTATCAGTATTTTGTAATTTCGATAATTGTTTTACAATTTTACATATGTAATCCAGGAATCATTGAAAGCATAGGCCTAAATCTACAAATTACAATGATTGTTATGTCTCACAAAATATTTTGTTCTATTAGAAATGACAAACAAGCTAATGGTGACACCAGGTTACCGTCAACTATAGAATACCATATCAACAACATAAACATATTAATGTTTTCTCAATAGTCATGTCCCATGTTTCGTGGGTTAAAATTTAAAAATTAAAGAACTAGTCCCGCTGCTTACCACTTTTTCTAAAGCGAAGTAGTTGGAACGGAACTACTATTACCGAACTGGATATATAATAAACTATTAATTAACATATCCTATATGTATAAACTATTACATATAAACGATTTTGGCTCTAATATTGTGTATGTATCACAAAAAAAATGCATAATTGCTTTTATTGTGAGTAAAGTTATTATACTCTTAATGACAAGTGCAAAAATGTATACGATGTATAGAAAGATTACGAATTAATAACAATGAATTAAATAAGTTTATACCATGAGTACTCGTCTATTAGGTATTATTACTAGTAAAATAAGTTTTTGTAATAAACCAGTTATTTCAATTACGTTAAGAATGTTGGTGTATTAACATAACTTGTTCCTTAATTGTATTTAAGTGGTCATTCGGGTACGTACCTATAATTAATTTCCTAATTAATCATTAATTAAGAATACCTAATACACAGAAAATTATATATATTACTTTTAAAAGAGGTAAATAGTAGTTGCCTAGTTTTAAATGTTTGAGACGAAACTCAATTATTTACAAATAATAATAAAGGCATTTATTTCGTTGCACTAATAACAATTAAAATTTATTGACAAAGTTCATCGTGAAAAGTATATACTAATCCTAAATCCAGTCCATGGAACAACTTCCCTCAGGAATTAAAACAAACTGCGACGTCATATGATTCATATTACATGAAAAGTTCAACATTTATGTTTCGATTTTCAAATAGTTTCTTCGTGAGAATGGGTCAATGGCATAAGTATTCTACCTAATTTTTAACTCCATATGCAATGTATAACTAACACTGTTTAACATTATTTTAAACATGCTTATATTATTTTCGAAAATGTCCATTCACCGAACTATAGGGATGTCTCAAATGGTGAAAGATCTGCACCTTTCCAATTAAAAAAATATGATTACTGATATGACTGTATATCGCTATTGATATCTGTAACCCGGCTATTTACTGATTGCATTACATCTGCTTACTATACTGCATAATCACATAAGATGGAAACCGGGAGTTCGTATATTTCCAGCAAAGTATTAATGAAATTTCAGATAGCGATGTCTTAACAATATTTGGGGTCTTTATACAATATAATTATTAAGTAATCCGAGTACGCTCTAAAATATATATCTAATAATTAAAGAAAGTTTTTAAACATGTTTGTAAAACAGTAGCACAAGAGGAATGTAAGGGATTTAATACACAATAGTGGAATTATTGCATTCAACCTCTGTGCAGCAGACCTTTGAAAGGAATCAATGTATGGTTGAGGTTGTACATTCAAAGATTCAAATAAATATTATTTTGTTCTCGTATCTAGATTTAAAAACGTATTCAGTCTTGATACTTGCCAAAAATGCTTTCAACCTGAATTTAAATTCAGATAGCGACTGTAATAGAAAACGGAACAGGATATAGGTATATCTGTACCCAAAAAAATTCGGATCGCTGCTTTCAGTTTAATATACATATCTATATATAAATATCGAGTCCACTTCAAATACAAACAAAAGAACTAGATTCAGTGTCTTCGCTAATGAGGAAATTCTTTCGAGGATGTCTTCACTAAATTTATGTATTCTAATGTATCAGGTAAGTAGATAACTTAATATTAAATACGAGTACATAAAAACATAGCTTTGTAAAAAACTTATGAACATTTACTATAAAAATAACATCATATGTTTTTTGCGTAATTTAATTTCATTGTAATATTCAGTTACACAAGAATTTCAATACTGTTACCCATATCAAGTAATTGAATAATCAATATTACATTAAATGAAAGTCGTTAACAAGTTTCCTCATTATACATATTATGGAATTGTGTTCATAAAAATAAAAAAATAAAGTTTTTGCTTGACGGAGTAACAAACACCCATACAAACTTTCGCGTTTAGAATATTATTAAGAGTCACATTCGTAATATTATTACTAATGGACAACACGCGGTCTATGCGCCTTAAGTAGCCCTAGAACTTTAAATATGTAGCCTCGTATGAAATAATAAAAAATCTGATATATTCTCATATATTATTAGCCTGTAATAATTATTTATGATTATTATTTACATAACTTAATTGTACAACTAAGAACCTAAAATTAAAAACCTTAAAATTATATTATTAAAAGGAGTCGCTTTGGGCAAGGTTCCGAAGATACTGACAGTGTTCCCCCTTTGAATTGCTAAAGTAATTCTTTGTCCGAGGTATCTGCCAGCTCTTCGGTCTTCTGTGATGTCGAATAACCTTTTTGTCATTTCCTTGAAATGTCTTATGCGCTAGGACCCCACGGACCAAGGGTTTCGACACCGAATGGGACAAATTCATATTCGGAGTATAGGCCCTGTATTTGCATGCTTTAGCTTTTTAATTTCGTACATCACCGTATTTTGACCGATATCCGAATGTACTGCCTTGTACAAAATTGTACCTACCAGGATGAAACTGTCCTTATAACGAAGGTTAAACTTCTCGGAGCTACTTGTACGAGGAATCTTATACAGTAAGTATCCTGTTAGCTGTTTTGTTATTTCGTAATTGCAATATGCTTTGTTTCATTAACTTTGAAGGAAATAGACTCACAAATTTACCGATTTAGCATTCTCCCAACACATTAATTAAATCTAATAGATATTATTTACCATAACTTATATTATTGACTATAATGGAATTAATTGAAATATTTAACATAGCCTATAAATTTTTGGAGTCGAGTAAGTACATATATGTATATTGTATATATGTAAATCGTAGTAGAAACTGTCTATTAATGAACTACACCACGAAGGTTATTTCAATCAAACCAAATTTCTCCACCAATTCATTATAAGAAATAAACATACGAATATTATTAATAAACAATAGTATTGTACTATTCTTTTAACGAGTATCATTTTAGTTTCAAAACGTTTATGGAATGTGTACCTACACTAAAAACAAATTTCTGTAATTTTCTTTGAGTAGAATATTTTAGGTACACATTTTATATATTTCGTTTTAATTTATAAACTAAACTAATGAAATTAATAAAACAGGAAATTATTGTAATCTATTTCAGTTGTGGTCTACCTATATATCGTGGCCTATTTGTAATGGATGATGATGGAATAACGCACCCGGCTGCGCTAACGGTATACCTGCGACCAGTGCAAAATGATAAGATGAGGATGTATGTGAATTAGCCCGTAATGATGAATTCACCAGAAATTAATCACGATGTTTTTCAGTATGCAAGAGAGTCAACCCAATATTGAACTTTATTAGCAATGTATAGACCAATAGTCCCCATTACTTTCAAGGCCTTTCTCTCCAACGTCCATTGTTACAATAAAAAATAAATCAAGAAAGTGTATCCTTTTAAGTATAGTATAAAATAAAGTCACTGTCGCTACCTATGTATGCTTAAATCTTTAGACACTACGCAACGGATTTTGAAGCGGTTTTTTTAGTAGATAGAGTGATTCAAAAGGAAGGTTTATATTATGTATAATACATGTACACGCGTGCGAAGCCGGGGTGAGTAGCTAGTTTTAACTATATATAGAATATTTGTTAATTTCAACTTTATATACTTAGTTAATTCTTAGTGTTGTTGGATAATCTAAATATATTATATATTTTTTTGTTAAAATTCGATTTTAACACAAAGATATTTTTATTTTGGAATATTTCAAATTATAATAATTTCTATACCACGGACTTTTGACTGACTGTTTTTAAAGATGTCTCATATATAAGTATTTCCATGATACAATTTGTCCTCACGTCAAATTTCATTAGGATCCGTAAAGCCGATTGTTCACTAAAAGATAGCAAAGAAACAGACACACTTTCTAATTAATTATATTAGTACGCATAGATTATGTAGGAACAATTTACCCTATCATGTTGACCTAAACGCGGTCTTCCCTCTAAATCCTAATGGTTAATTACTAATGAATTCACCATGACGTACTAACTGACCAGACTTCATCTTCATCATTTATTTTTCACTAGTGCACCACTTCATAGTCATTCATAAAAAAACAAAGACTGTAAAATATGTCGTTTAAATGTGAATAAACAAGAAATATTTACTATATTTTTTTTAAATTTTATAATTTAATAATAAAATAATGATGCTATGTACAAATTAACATAACAAATATAACAAGTATACTTCACCTTCGACTTTAATAAATTAATTAAAGTTATCTTACCTATCATGGAAATCATTGTAATGTATTATATCCAATCGATATAAATCTGGTAATACTGCACCACTTACGGTATAAAATTGCACATAAATACACAATAAAATACACACATACACATTCATATTGCCAGATTAATATATGTATATTTTACAATATTTACAATGTCTGTAAAACCGAACCATTAATGTAAATTATTAGATTAAAAAGCGTGGTGGTCAGTCCATGTTGAAATTTAAAGTAACACTAAATTATATTCGAGTTCGACATCCAATATCTGTAAGGTCTAAAGAGTAATATCTACAAAACAAAACGTAGTACGCACAAAACAATGAGCTGTAACATTTATTTCTTGTGTCTTACGCAATAAGGTTGAATATAATTCTTTTGCCCGTATTTCAATTGCATATTATATTTTGCAATTGTTGCGTTTACGCATTACTATATAGTTAAATTACTGTACTACCGTAATGACTAAATTAGTGGTAGATAATAATCAAATCAATAAAATAATCTTAATTATAAATATTAAACCAGGTTTATTGAACTGTACTAATATCATAAAACTGAACAGCTTGTCTCTGTAAATTGAAAAAAATGTTTTAATGATACATAGCCTATTTATCGAGGAAGGCAACTCGTATCCCTCAAATTACAAAATCACGCTACGACCAATAGTCAGCTAGTAATTAATATAGCCACAGATAATATAATATTATATAGCTGTAGTCTTCAAGGTAAAAATGCATTTTTATAGAAGGCGAGTGCTCATTATTTCAATGCAACTGCATTGCACTCACACATTGACACTTCACAGTATGGCATTCTACAGTGTTTTTTCTCACTCTACAGCATCCAACGATAATCTTTAATATTGATAAGTGTTTGGAATTCAAACCCTTGCTGTATAATAAGCTAGAAACTTAAAGTATCGAATGACATATGAAATATAAAAGCAATGAAAAAAAAAACATATATATATATATATATATATACATATTATTAAAGTATATTACAATAATACAAGGTTTAGGGAAACTTGTACAGCATTACCTGCATATTTCGAATTTTTTATACAATACACTTCTTCTGAAGTGTATTGTATCCTCCCTTTTGTTAAGAGTTAAGATAAAAGGCAAACGTGTATGAAAGACTGCAACTATTATTAGGAAATGTATTAGTAAGCAGAATTATTTTTGACACCAACGTTAACATTAGGCACGTTTCTTTAATTGAGTTTCAACCTTGGACCAAATGAAAGGCTTATATTGTTATTCGAAGAACGACCTAAATAGCGTAAACATTAAAAACATTTTCTTTATTATAGTAACAAAGAACATTACTAATAGAAAATGTTTTATACCTACTAGCTATATTTGTTTATGCTATAGTAGATTTCTATGCTCTTGAATAATGTCAAGTGACATTTTATACAAGTTAGGATTGACATTAGCTGCTGAGTTCCAGCATCGCACAACGCGTTAGATATTAAAGTAAAGCGGTAGTCCCAGCATGCGGTTTTTCTGGAACTTTTTGTTACGCAAAACCACATTTTACACCTTCCAGTAGTGGTATTTCCGAAACAAAACGATATTGAAACTTTCAAGAACAACTTCTCCTTACCGACGACTTACCTCCAAATTCTCTGGTATTGTTCATGGCCAGAGGCAAAAACTTACCTTCAGATATACATCAGGCTTGACCCAACCGAATAAAAACGTTTTATATTCTTTTATATGTATTGATTCTTTCAGACCTGTCAACTTTCAGCTAAACCTGATTTATAATGTGTATATTTTTAATATCCAAAATACATATAGGTACATACTTTACCTGGATAAAAATACTTACACTACATAGATATAATATTAGACGTACAGTGAAAACGAAGTTATGACATCGAGTAATATTTACACAATTTTTTATTCTGTCTTAGGAAATAGTAACAGAATGTAATATTGATTAAATACTAACGTCCCTCAGTCTCTGTGTACGATACGAAATTTTTTTAATAATATGTGGAAGGTAGGTGGGTACCTACTTACTACATATTATTAAAAAAATATTGTACTTTCAAACGAACGATTGACTACATGATGCAATACGATGATACGAATATTATTATCTTTATAAAAGGCTCTAAAATTAAGTACTAAAAGTACTTTTTTAATTGTATTTATTATTACTAAAAATCTACATATTACATTTAAAGTTAAAATAACACTAAATATATATAAGTAAGTATGTACTTATTTTCCTATATACTAAACAGTGCTTTTTAATTCCACTCGCTCAATTTCTCTTATACTCATATGATACACCGCTAAAAGCTTTATTACACGTAACTCCATTACCTAGCTCTTTGTTGAGGCTGGAAAGAAAAGTGGTTTATGGTGTGCCGTTCCTATTTTAAGTACGTTTTGAAAGACAATTCTGAGTAAAATTACTTTTTTCATTCTATTCGTGAGTACCTGACTTTAAAGGATTTTTCGTATATAATTTCTCACACATACATTACGTACGAAAAATCCGTTAATGTCATTCCGTTTAAAAAAAATCAAAATTGAATTAAAGTACTGTTAACTGAGTAACAAAGTTTTTATTTTAAGATGATAACCTAATTTATTTATTTTACTTAACATGGCTTTTATGAGGACTGTACCCTTAAGCAATTATATACTACTATACTACCTACTCAAACTAACATAATATATAACACTGTTTAGATATTATCTGTGTAATACTCACAGAAATACCTATTTACTGATATTTTTTTATATTTACGCTTTGTAAAATTATTCACTTGTTTGCTAAGCCTAGTTTTATAAAGTAATTGGAAAGAACACATTACCTTACATTCATCTTTTCTGAAAGGATGCTAAACATCACAGATAAAACAACGGTCTTGCATTCCTCAGGGACATTTGCATACCTACATCACAGAAATGGTGAAGGTGTCAGATATTGCGCCCTGAATCTTCGTTCTCATCAGGTTTTACCACTTCGCCCCATTTACCTGATGACTCTTTTGTTTTTGCATGAATAAGCACGTATTTTGGGCTTCTGCTTTAAGAAATTGCTCGCCTCAACTCCTATATTTTCAATACTTTTTGTGGTTGTACTGTAGTATAAGAATTATAGAGATATATAGGGTTCTACCAAATTATTTATAGTCACTGCTACAGTGCAAAATGTTATATATATAAATTTTGTGTTCCTAACGATATTAATTTTACTTGAAAAATTATATACTATTCCTTTTTATGTAAGAATGGCCTAAACAAGAGGTATTGCGGCTGCAGTCACAGAGTAATTTATTATATATAGGAAAGCTGCAGTGCTTGCTTTATTTAATACCTAAATAATGACCTTATTACTGGTACTAAAAAAAATTGTTTTTAAATAACCATATTCTCTAAAAACATATTATTGATTCGTATCGGCGCCGGCGACCAGTGGAAGTACACCGTGGCCATAAATATAGAATAGACTAGAAAATTATTTATTTCAATAAACATAAATTTAAGCACTTTTGAATACTTATTTTTTAATCTACCACTCACTCTAAAATCTGTCTCATCACAAGAAGCATGAGCAAGAAACTAGTTGACCTCTTTTGCAACTTTACGTTTTTAACTTAAAATGTCTGTATACAAAGAATCAAATACGAGTAGTATAGTTACCTACTAGACAATGGAGAGTGAAGATTGTGTGGGTTAGAATTTTATATATCTCTGACTGCATTTAATAGACACTTATAATTAACCGGACCGCAGCAAAGTAATTGAATGATCTGTGTGTAATAGCTTATATACCCTCCTTTTCTACA
>NW_026713066.1:0-2980 GCF_030625045.1 Achroia grisella
TACCATCGACTTCGATGTTCAGACCAATCTTGGCAAGTGAATTCTCGTTAGCACGAATTGCGTGACCATACCATCGAAGACGCCTCTCTCGCAACTTTTCCACGATCGGTGCAACCCCATAACGATCGCGGATATCCTCATTTCGGATGTGATCAAAACGTGTCACGCCACTAGTCCAACGCAACATCTTCGTCTCCATTACCGCAAGACGCCGTTCATTGTCTTTTATAGTCGGCCAACACTCAGAACCATAGAGAGCGACAGGACGGACGACATTGCGGTAAATTTTAGATTTGAGACGTTCGTTGATACGTCGATCACAAAGAACACCAGTTGTGGAACGCCACTTCATCCAGGTTGCGTTAATGCGTGAAGCAATTTCATAACGCAGTTCTCCATTGGCTGATAGCGTTGACCCGAGGTATTTAAATCGCTCAGTTCTGGGCAGATCACTGCCGCTGACAGTGATTGTGCCTGTTTCATGGGGATCGGTCGTCAAAAATTCAGTTTTGTTTAAATTCAATCTGAGACCGTGTTGCATGAGGCGATCATTCCATTTTTGGACAAGTTGCTCGAGATCATTTTTGCTATCAGATGCTAGGAAAACATCATCTGCATAAAGCAGTGTGTAGGGCGCTGGACGTTGGATATCCCGTGTGACGGTGTCCATAACAAGAACAAAGAGGAGTGGTGAGAGGGCGCTTCCTTGATGAACACCAACAGAGACACGAAGCGGTTTTGATACACCCGCCATACTTCGAACTTTACTTTTCGGATCGTGGTAGAGCAATTGAACCCAGCGCACGAGTTCTTCTGGCACGAAGTGTTGTCGTAAAGCATACCAGATGAGTTCGTGTGGTACACGGTCAAACGCTTTCTCTAGATCCAGAAATGCAATGTAAAGAGGGCGATGCTTCTCACGGTGTTTCTCCATGAGTAACCGCGCAGCGTGTATTGCGTCAGTAGTTCCGCAGTTCTTGACAAATCCGGCTTGATTCACGGTTATTTCAACGATTTCGCGAATACGGTTGTCAAGAATGCGTTCAAAAATCTTCATGGTATGGGAAAGTAACCGGATCGGACGGTAATTTGAACATTCTGCTGGACTACCTTTCTTTTTCCATATTGGAACAGTGGTACTTTCTTGCCAGTCAGATGGTGTTCTTCCTTCCTGAATAACCCGATTAAAGAATTCACTGAGCCACAGTGTTGGGTCCCAGCTCTTCGCTTTCCAGAGCTCAGATGCGATGTCGTCAGGTCCTGTTGCTTTCCCCGATTTCATTTGTTTTATTGCCTCCTCGACTTCAGTTGCGCTGACTGGTGGAACTGCTCCAAATGTCGGCAATGATTGTGGAAGTGGAGGATGAGCAAATTCTTCAGTTGAAATCTGCTCGAAGTATTCTCGCCATCTATCCGTTGCGGCTCGACGGTTGGTAAGCAAAGTACCGTTCTTGTCATTAACACAACAGAAGTGTTCGATATCCTGTGTGCGTTCATCACGGCTTTTAGCAAGTCGATACAGATCTCTCTCGCCATCCCGAGTGTCCAGTTTATCGTAAAGATTTTTGAAATGGTTCGCTCGGGTGACAGCGACCGCTTTCTTTGCTTCCCGGTTGGCATTCTTATAAATTTGCCAATTAGCAGGCGTTTTATCGTCGAGAAATTTGTGGTAGAGGCGTTTCTTTTCACGGACCTTCATTTCAACATCATCATTCCAAAGCCAAGTATCTCGGTTGATGTACCGCTTACCCGGCTTGGTGACCCCGAGGGTTGCAGAGGCCGCTTTGTGGATCGTGTCTTTCATTTGGTTCCATGATTCTTCCACATTCGTAATGGTTGGCAATCGTATGAGTGAGACCGTTTCTTCTTTCTTCTCACCAAATCGCCACCATTTAATGCGCGGCGGGCCAGTGCGTTCCTCACGCTGTTTTATCGGTGGCTTAATTCGCAGGACGGCAATCAACGGCCGATGTTGAGGTGCGATGGTCTCATAGGGAACGACTTTGCAATCAGTGACAGTGGTAAAATGTTGGCGTCTTATGAGAATATAGTCGATTTGCGTTTTACTGTTCCCACTATAAAATGTAGGAAGATGAGACAATCGTTTGATGAACCATGTATTCATAAGTACAAGGTCATGGGTGTCCGCAAAATCGATTATACGCTCGCCACCTTCATTGCGCGCTCCGAACCCCTTTCCCCCATGGCACCTGTTACCGTCTGCCTTTTCACCCACATGACCATTAAGGTCGCCGGCAATGATTATGTAATCGTCAGCAGGCACGTGACAAGTCTTTTCATCGAGAAGTTGCCAGAAGGCATCTTTCTCGGCATCAGGTCGACCTGTCTGTGGTGCATACGCGGTGAAGAAGTGAATAGTGCGATCAGCTGATATAATGGTGAGCTTCATCAGCCGATCATCAAATCGTTCGACTTCTTTAATGGCATCACGGAAACCCTCTGAGATGGCAATGCCAACACCATATTGAGTGTGTGGGTTACCAAAATAGAGAAGTTTGTAGCCATTTTTACCGCGTTCGCGTTCAATGTCGCAGCTTTTGGCACCAGACCATCGGGTTTCTTGCAGAGCGCAGATATCAATGCGCCTTTTCCGAAGGGCTCTTGCGAGTTCCTCGGTCTTTCCAGTTAGGGTACCAACATTTAGCGTGCAGACACGTATTTGTTTTGTTCGTTGTGTTCGGACTAACTTGCTTACGTCCTGACGCCGTCCATGCGTCAAGAACCCTTGCCCATTTCTCGACAGGACCGGGGCCCGTCCTGCCGCGTCGACTGAGGTGGACGCCCTAGCATTTCTCCGAGGCTTGTGACTCAATCCGATCATCATGTTTGTAACGACATTGTATGCATTTTCTTGGTCGACCTGTCGCGGGGCCTGTCACCAAGAGAGATCAGGTAGGATTTAGCATAGTGGAATAACTCCAACTATACTCTATTTATCTCTTTCCCTGATCTCAGCATT